>NC_034603.1:26761828-26762733 GCF_900095145.1 Mus pahari | reverse complement strand
CTCACAACTATCTGTAATGGGATCTGATGCCCTCTTCTGGCATGCAGGTGTACATGCAGAGTACACATAGACATCAAAGAAATGATTTCTTTTTTTTAAATGGCCAGTTATTTCTAAACCTCACCCTCCCATCTGTGTGAACTTGACTTTCATTCCTCAGACATTATGGGTTGGACTAGGGATGTAGCCCCGTTGCTGGAGTGTTTGTCTAATGTGCTTGAAGCCCTTAGGCAGTGTGTGTGTGTGTGTGTGTGTGTGTGTGTGTGTGTGTGTAAATGTACAACTCCAGCACTTGGGAGGTGAATTCAGGGGAGGATCAAAGTTCAAGCTCATCTCCTGACTATGTAGCATGTTCAATGTTACCTCCCCAAAAGAAGGTCAGGCTTTCTCTGGGTCAGGGTCATTCCCACTGTCTTAAGGAGGCAGATGCCTTGAGTCTACAGCAGACCCAGACCCAGACCCAGACAGGGAAGCCTTATGTGGAAGAATTTAACCCATTCAATCTGACATCTATTTCACAACAATGAACAATAACTACAGTTGCCCAGGCGCATCAGTGTCCCTGCACATCCCTCCCAAAGTGGTCTGGAGGGTGGGAGGCAGGCACCATCTCCTCCTTATGGAGGACTCTAAGGACTACAGGTACCAGTTCAGGCTGGGAACCTTAGAGATGGTGATTACTGTCATCACACCACCCAGATGAGGAGAGAGCAGCTGTCCAACAGGTGCCTGCTTTTCTCTGTTTGTTTGTTTTGGTTGGGTGTATGTCTTGTTTGTTTGTTTGTTTGTTTGTTTGCTGTGTTTTGTTTTTCGAGAATGGGTTTCTCTGTATAACCCTGGCTGTCCTGGAACTCACTTTGTAGACCAGGCTGGCCTTGAACTCAGAAATCCGCCTGCCTCTGCCT
>NC_034603.1:26759543-26760658 GCF_900095145.1 Mus pahari | reverse complement strand
GACAGGATAGAGAGATATCTCAAGAGTTGAGATCACTTAGTGCTCTTGCAGAAGTCTTGGGCTCAATTCCCAGAACCCCTATCGTGGTTCACAATGGTGTTTAACTCCAGTCACAAGGGATTTGATGCCCTCTTCTGGCCTCTGCAGGCATAAGACACAAAAGTGGCACACGGACACACATGCAGGGAAAACAGCCATACATGTACATTTTAAAAATATTGAAAGTTACACATGTGGGCAGCTTCTGATACCACACTGGAGAAAAGGAGCCAAAGTGCACCAGCTGATGCCAGTCTGTGCTGCAACACAGCAAGTTACATTATATTTAGTTGTAAAAATCAAACCCATGAATACATTGTTTTGTTTGGCTTGGTGTTTGTTTACCTGTAAGTTCATTTGTTTTGAGGCAGAGTCTCATGTAGCCCAGGATGGACTCATCCCCACTACATAGTGGAGACTGGCCCTGAACTTCTGATCTTTCCACGCTTACCTCCCAAGTGCCGAGATTACAGGTGTATGTCATTATACCTGGCCAAAACCAGTCTCTTTTACTATTGCAAATATCAATTGTGCACTTTTAAAGGGGGAAGATGAGCCTCAGGGCTTATGGAAGCTATTATACTTCAGAAAGTGGTTCTGTGCTCTTTCTTTTCCTCCTCAGGAAAATTTTATTCTTGTAAATAACACTTATTTTCCATATAATAATTATTTTGAAATTATAAAGCTATTAAGAGTATTTAAAGAATAAATAGAGGGGTTCTGCTGTTATGGGCACTGATTACTCCTACAGAGGACCCAGGTTCATCTGTTGAATCCAGGGGATTGGACGCCCTCTTCTGGCCTCTTCAGGCACCAAGCAAGTACATGGTACATGGAAACACATGGAAAGAAACCACCCATACATGTATAATATAAGAATAAATAAAAAATACATAACCAGGAAAACGGATACAACCTATTAGAACATATCATACATCTACAAAAATGGATGAAGTTGGTGTTAGTGACAAACTGGGCATTGCAATTATTTTTATTGCCCCTGAAAGCCAGCTACATTTGGGAACTTTGTGTGTAACTAACAGTTTTCTTGGATAAGACTGCTCATTGCTTAGCAT
>NC_034603.1:26725338-26751883 GCF_900095145.1 Mus pahari | reverse complement strand
CTTTGTTTTTGTTTTAGTTTGACACTACAGATGCTTGTGAGCCACCATGTGGATCCTGGGAATCAAACCTGGGTCCTCTGGAGGAGCAGTCAGTGCTTTTAACAGGTGAGCCATCTCTCTATGTCCCCTGAATTCTTCAAATAGTCAAATTATTGTCATGCAGTCCTACATCCAATAAATGAAAACTTCTATGCACTAAAGTACTGGTGTAAGTAACATGACAAGTATTTCTCGGTGTTAAAATATATATGTTGTGGGGCTTGAGTATTGGCGTGGCTTTCAGTAGCCGTGGCTGCTCTTCCAGAGGCCTTGAGTTCAAATCCTAGCCCCCTCGTAAGGTAGTTCACAACTATCTGTAGCTCCAACTCCAGGGTATCTGAGGCCTCTGTCGTCCAGGAGTACTTATGTGCACATAGCCATGTCTACACACACACTTATGCATCATCATCATTATCATCATAATGTATTTTGTGAAATGTGTTAGATATTCCTTGTTGCTTCTTTGTAATTGGTGCCAACTACTAGAGTGATAATTTTAATGCCACACAGATACACCTCTGCTTGGTACTAATACAAATGAATTACATATATTGCCTCTGTGTGGCATCGCATCCCCCTTACTGGGCTGACTTATCCTGCCTCAGTGTGAAGAGGATGCACCCTGCCTTGCAGAGAGTTGATGTACCAGGGTGAGGGGTTATCCACGTGTCCCCCACATGCTCAGAGGAAAAGAGGAATCAGGATTGTAGAGGGATCCTGTGAGCAGGAAATGGGAGGGGGCAGCAATCAAATGTAAACTGAATAAATATATTAATTAATGGAAATAAGGATGTACTCCACAAGTTGTATATGCATACATGTGTGTACATTATATATTACATACTACATATGAATACATACATGTGCATGACAATAATTATCAATGAAAGGAAGCTATCAAATTGAAACTGGTAAATGTGGATAGAGTTTGAGGGAAGAAAGAGAAAAGCAAAAGTAATATTACTATATTTTATTTAAAAATATATTGAAATTTTAAAGTGAAAGTGAATTTATCCAGAGATACCATACAGAGGAGAAAAATAGTGCTCTNGAAAGACCTGGCTTACTTAATAGAAATCTAAGAGTCAAGCACAGGATACCTCCCTCAACCTGTCTTAGTTTTCTATTTCTGTGACAAAACTCCATGACTGTCCCTGGAGAGATGGCTCATGGCTAAGAGCACTTCCTGTCTTTCCAAAAGGATCTGGGTTCAATTTCTAGCACCAAATCACAGCTCACAACTGCCTGAAACTTGATTTCCAGAGTGTTTGACACACCCTCACATCAATGCAGATAAAAGAAAAGTTAAAATGAGAGAAAAAAGAAAAAAGAAATTGCGTCCTCCATGAATGACTTGCTTTTGCTGTTTTATTTTCTTGTCATTAATGTGATCCATAAACTCACTCTAAACTGAAGAACTGAGGTTGCTAAGTACCCTCAACACTCTCACCTCCTGTGTCCCTGTTGCTGTGACTCCAGGGTGATCTGTCCTACAGATTCTGCATTTGAACCCTCTATCCCCAGTGGCAATGGTTTGGAGGGAGATTTGGACCATTTATCATATGGAGCCTCAGTGAAGTGTGTCACTAGGGTGGGCCTTTAGGATGTGGACCCTGGCCCCACTTCCCATCCTGTGCTCTGCTTCCTGAGTGCGGCTGCAATTAGACAGGCCAGTGTCCCATCCAAACCACCATGCAGCCCCGCCTGGCTTCCATGTCTTCCCAATCCTCATGGCCATGTTCCTCTGGGACTGCAAACCAAGAAACTTGCTCCCTCGAGGTGCTTTTCCATCAGGGTATTTTGTCACAGCCCCAGGAAAGGAAACCAATACAGAAATTGGTACCAAGTGTCAGAACCATTGATGGAGAAAACCTGACGATGCAGTTTGGGGGACTCTGGTAGTGTCTTCTGCCTGGAATGGAGAATTTAGTTCTCTTAGGATACAAAAGCCTCAGTGTACTGGAAGCAGAACTCAGTGCAGCACTTGATGGAAGCTCAGAGACAAGACTTTGAGAGAAATGTGGGCCGTGGACACCTAGCTTATGACATTTCAGAGGAGGACAAAGACTGTACTAGGAAGTAGATAGACCCCAGCCATTCGCATATTTGACCAAGAGTCTGCCTTCATTATGCCCATGTCCTGAGGTCCTTAGTGATGTCAGATGAACACCTAATGCACTAATTGGCTTGACAGAGGTTTGATGTGGGACCAAGGCAGAGAGTAACTCTGAAGCCTGGTGCTTGTCCCTGCTTGTTCAGTCCATGAACTATATGGTATCTGCGGCATACATTTGATGCTCAGGCTTTCTCTGAAGCAATTTCTTCCAGCACTTCTTCTGCTGTTTCTGGAAATCGATCTGTGGCTTTGCCAGTTTCCCTCTGTCTTCCTCAGGAAGCACAAATTTCCTCATACAATAGGTCTTTCCTACCACACTTTGCTGAAATCTCAGTGTCCCATCTTCAAACCACTGGCATAGAGTTCACCATCAGGACTGAATCTCACACCGAATGGAACCAATGTTACCTTTGTAGGATTCTAATTCTTCTCCACTATTATAAAGGTACTTATACAGTTTAAAGCTTCTCCACATCCAACAAGAACTTCCTTCTCCGGATGAAGAGATGCAGAATAGATGGTTGCAGGAGCTTCAAAGTAGTTAATTGGATCCAGATTTACTACACTGTGAAAAGTAATGACCCAGATCTCTCCCTCAGGAATATATTCCATGCTGCTAACAGACATATTACATTTTAACATTTCACTTCTGTCTTGTGGCATGATGCCAGAGCCAAACAGTTTTATCATCAGCTGAAAGGATCTGTTTATCTTCATTGAACCACAGAGCCTTTTTAATACTGGAATTGTGACCATGAATTTCCTTAGTTTCTGCTTCAGGTTTTTCAAGTCGTGTATGTACAACAGTTTATCCTGTCCCCAGTCAGCAGGTAACTGCTATCCTGTCTGAAGTTCACAGTCTTGACAATGTACTGATAAGCCAGGGTCATCAATTCATCTCCGGAGGCAGCATCACGCACTCTGTGAAGTCTGCAGCTGCTGTAGCAGCTTTGATGGCATCCTTAATCAATGTTGTACCCCAAAGAGCACCTTTATGACCCAAAAAATGTTCCAATCTAGACTACTGTATCTCCCTTTGCAAGCACTGATCAGAAAGTAGCCTTTAGGTGTGATGCTGCTGAAGGACAAAGCCACCACAGCCAGCGTGTGGCCTGAGCAAGTGAGCAGAGCCAGGACAGAGGGTCTGGGTCCTAGTCCTTCTCTGCCTTAAGAGCCACAGGCTGCTTAACCTCCCCCCCCCTGCCCTGATTCCCCAACCCCACCTCAGCATATTCATGCAGAGGCAAGGTCAGGAGTCCCCTCAGCGCTAGGCCACCAAGGAATTTGATTGTGTTCTTCCTTTGGCCTTTCCCACTTGGGTGTCCCTGGTGTTGGTAGGTCTTGTACTCCCTGATGGCAGCAGACATTTGGGATTGTAGGTGGAGGTATGGACTGAATGGATTGTAGAGGGGACAGGGCAGACCTCATGGATTCTTGGATTTCTGGGGATCACAGTGAACAGGGGACTGGGGTCTGGGGATTTCACTTGGTTGTCTTGGTTAACAGCAGGCATGCTGGGATGCAGACAGAGCTGTGGCCCAGGGAATGGAGTGGATTTGCAGGTGGAGGTGTGGACCATAAGATGAAGCAAAGAGGGCAGAGCAGTCCTAGATGTATTGGAGATATTAAATTGACTTTTTAGTTTAGTTTTTTAAGTAAGGAACCATGACTAAGAAATTGACTTGGCTTTCATGAGAGTCTTAACTTTGGGCTTTTCAACCGTTTGGAGGCTGTTAAAGACTATGGGGACTGTGTTGGTAAGTAAAATATACTTTGCATCAAGAGATGGCCTATGAGAACCGGGCATGGGATATGGAGGTTTGAATGAGGAATGTTCCCCAAAGGCTCACATGTTCATGTACCTGGTCCCCAGATGGAGGCGCTGTTTCAAAAGATTGTGGAATCTTCATGAAGAAGAGCTTCACTGGAACAAGTGGGACACTGGGAAAATGTGGGGGATGGTTTCATGCTATGTGTATCTGGATGCTGATTTCTATGCCCAGAAATCTGTCATGGTCAGCCATCTACAGTCTCTGTTATATAAAAATTGTCTTGACCATCACTGATTAATTAATAAAGTTCTGATCAGACAATTAGGTAGACAAAAAACAATATGACAGGACTTGCAATCCCAGGTCAGGGGTACCAAGACAGAGGAAGACTAGAAAAGGACCAGGAGAAGAGGTGTAGAGAGACCATCTGGAGAGAACAAGAGGATTTGCCATGAGGTAATGATGAGAGAGCAGAGGAGGACACACATAGACCAGAGGGAGCCAGGGCATGACCAGATGCAGATAAAGAGCATTTGTCTGGGAATTAGCAGCCTAGTCAGGGTAGAAAAGCTCAGAGCATGCCAGATTAGGCTTACAGCCTTTTATTAAAATTACAAGGGACTATAACTGGCTGGAGCAGAACATAGAAATACCAACAAGTACTTGGGAGCAAAAGAGTGTAGAAAACCCCAAAGAATTAGTGCCATAGGAATGGGCTTCGGGGTTGTGTAGCCGCCCTCTGCTTTGCTTCCTAAGTACAGCCTTCTGCACATACCACATCCTTTCTTTTTCTGCCTCACTGTCTTCCCCACCTTGATGCTCTATATCCTTCTGGGGCTATGAGCTGAAATATTCCTCCCATAGGCTGCTTTGTCATGATAGTTTATCAAAGCATTAGGAGAAGAAATAACATATAAACAATTCTCAATTTGGAGTCTATCATAGTATATTTATATTATCAGCATATACCTTGTGATAGAAAATTAGAAAATTTATTTTGAGGCATTTGCAAGGAAGAGGAAATCTACTTATGCTGTCCTTCATTCCTTTGGGAACAATTTTTTTCTGAGTGGTTCCATTTTACTGTAGTGATTTTTTTCATTTTCACAATTGGTTATTGTTTTGGGAAGTATCATTTACTTATTTGTGTGTTTGTGTGCCTATATTCATGTATGTACACATGTTGGGGAAGAGGAGTATGGAAGCATGAACACACATATAGACACAATGACACAGAGATACTAACACACACAACACACAGACACACAGACACACAGACACACAGACACACAGACACACACACACACACACACACACACACGGAGGACAGAAGATGGTCATGTTTCCACTTCTACCATTCTCCACTTCCTCCTTTGAGGCAGAGCCTCTCCCTGAACCTGCAAATAATGTTTGGTCAGCTAAACTAGACTAGCCAGCACCAGTCATCCTCCTCTCTCTGCCCAGCTAGGAGCTGTGGTACAGGTGGGAGCAGGACACCAGGCTTGGTACATGGGTGCTGAGATGCCAGTGCTGGTCCTCGTGAGTGCTGTAACTCTGCTGAGCCACCTCACTGTCCATGGATTTGTTACTGACTATTTTCTTCTGTAGCATTGCCAAACCCCTTGTACAAACCCTAGGGCTTTCCACATAGTGGGTTGAGAGACTCCTCAGAACACAATTTACTTTATATTCTGCTTCTTAAGATGAGATGCAAAACTATCTACTTGCCTTTTCACATCTAGACAAATCTTCAGCCCAAACCCTTAGTTAGCATTCACTGTAAATGAAGATTCCTGCCATGGGCGCTGTTATAAAGTGTTGTATAGTGCACACGCTAGGAACCTAGGAGCCAGCTGCCTATGAGGCAGGCTGAACCCACATCGGCTTCCTCTGGATCCCAACTCCAGTTGTCACTCTGCCCAGGTCCCTGCTTCTTTCTCATTTTCTAGTTGAGTAAGGGTCACTGATGTCACCTCAGTGTGCAAGGACATTCATTCCATTCAATCTTACTGCAACTCCCTTCAATTAAATAACTTGGTTGCAGCGGGGAGAGATTAAGCGGGCACTTAGAGACAGCCCAATCCATTCTCCTCGGGATGCAATGAAGTATCAGCATCTCAGTGTATCTGAGACCCTGAGAAGTTAGGGTCTACCTCAGGTATCAAGTGGTTCTCAGGGGTAGATGCTGTGAGACTGGAACATACCAAAGCCTAGGTTATTCGACTCCTAAAATAACATACAGTTGCTTTTGAGTCATCTATACCTTTCAGATCATTACTTACAAGCAGCTGTGTGTATCGCACATAAACATTAGAACCAGAATTTTCAAATTTCCAATTGTAACTGTTACTAATTCAAACAAACTTTTGAGCATTAATTCTGACCTCTATTTTGAATCCTTTTCTGAAAGGGAATGCAGACAGCATTTCTAATGAAACACATATTCTGTCACAGTGTGTTTAATTGTGGATGAGAGACTAGTTTTCCCAGAAGGTCTAAGACAGAACTCCTGCGAGTCTCAACCTTCATCAGGTAGCCAGATCCTTGGAGACATCCAAAGCATTTGCCAGGGATAGAAAAATGACAGCTTTTTTATTTCAATTCTCCTTTCCACTCAGGATTTAGTGCTGACTGTAGGTCTATTTATATAAGGCGAAAGGAACAGCTTCCAAATTCACAGAGCAGGCATAATTCCCAAAATACGGTTGAGATTAGATGTCATGGGAGTGTAGCCTTTCTACTTCAGAAGGCTTGGCTCAGGTGAATACATCCCTCAGAACACATCACTTTCCTTTCCTGTTTGGTAAAACAAATGATTACAAATACCATAATTTCATTTAAAAGGTCATCAAGGAATGCATGTGTGTACTATCTAATAACTGTGTCTCAGTGGGGGTGAACTCTCAGGAAGTTAGCCTTTGCAGGTTTGTTTCCCTATAAACTTTCTAGAGAAAAGATTTTTCGGCAACAAAGAGGCCGTATTGACCAGAGTTGAGTTATTATTGAATGGGTTATCCTAGGATATGACATAAAACCCATATCCCTAGAAATCTGGAAGAAAGGGGCATGTTCAAAGCTCAGGTGGGTGGAGACCAGAAGTTTGGTTCCTGGCTCATTCCTTCAGCTGTCAAGGAGCTCTGCAGCTAGTTCTGTGAACCAGAACTGAGTGAGAAATGTTTAGACACAACTCATCCTCCCCTGCTGGTTCAGGTACGTCTGATAGTCATCAGCCTGTACTGCACACTGCATCCTTTTCTTCTTGGCTCATGTTCTGTTTTAGAGTCACTCCAGGATAGAAGCATTTCTAGACATTGCTTTAAAACTACGTGCATTGAGAAAGTGACTGCAGCCGGGTTACCCAGGCTCTGAAGTGTGTAACTATCTCAGAGTTTTAGGGAGGAGAGCTAAGGCTCAGTGTTCCTGCATGGGAGCACAGGCATGTAGTCTAGCAAATTCTTCCCTGAAGGAGAAGGACCAGGCAGACTCACAGGTTCCTTCTTGGGGAATGGAAACACATCTCATTTTTGTTTAGACCTCAGTGTTTAAAACTAACGTTATCCTAGAATTCTATTCCACCATATTCCTGATATGCAGCAGATTCTATTGCATTTCTAAAATACTTTTAAAATAGCAAGGTTTTAATTCACTGCATACAGTAAATATTTGTATAATTTATAGTACATTTAATTCTACTGTTGACTTGATTGTTTTTTTAACTTTCCTGTGAGGTTGCTGTTTATATATCCCTAATTGCACCATATTCCAGTTCCTGGGTGCCTCGATGAGTTACTGTCCTCGTTAAACCATTCCATAGAAGAAGCCTGAAATATCTATCTTCAAATTCATACTAAATATTCAGGCCAGTGACACAGACCTGTGTGCCTGGTGTATCTGAGAGAAGGCAGTGCTGTAATGGAGGCATCTCCAAGCTGCTGCTCATTTTTTTGATAGTGGAGTCCTTGCTGAATCTGTGATAGAAAAATGCTGAATCACCTCATCTCTCTCTGTAAGGTTTGAGGCTGGCTGACAATTCAAGTAGACAGGGCTATGTGTGGCTGAACTTATGCTGCTAGTCTTAGTTGTGACCCCTCAGGCAAATAGATCTGGAACACTACCCTAGAGCTATGGTGCAGGACATTGCAATGTGCTTAGCATGACATTTATTGTGGTGTGACAAACTGTTTCTCAGTGTTTTTTAAATTCATTTTTATTGTAATTTACTCATTATTGACATGGTGTTTTGACTTGTTGCTTGGTAAACTTCAAGTTGTTAACTTATTCTTTGTTGAGTTCAAGTAATGCATGCAGGACTAGGGATTTAGTTCAGCTGGAAAGTGTTCATGTATCCTGCAGCAAACCTTTGTTTGATCCAGTATTTCATAATGTAGGTGTGGCAGTGCACACTTGTAATTCTAACATATGGGAGGCAGAGGCAGGAGGATAACAAGATTGTGATTTTATCCTTGGCAACATGGTGCTCCAAAACCAATACGAGCTACACAAAATTGTATTGAAAAAACATTAAGCCTTTAAAAAGCCCTTTCTCTGGTAAAAGAGGTGATTGTGACATGAATCGCTTAGAAAGAGCTCTGGGTGTTCATATTCATGAAGACCTTGATCAGGAAGAGCTTGCAGACCTCAAACACGAGAAATGACCAGGAGAAATGAAGGGGATAGAGAAGGGATCCCATGACTTAATGCATGCATGCTACATGCACCCTCTGAANCATAAGCCTTACATTAGAATGTGTAACTATTACCTATTTTGCAAAAATTATAATGAATAAAAATAACTAAAAGAACCGTTTTTCAATAGATGAAAGTCTAAGAGAAGGATAGAAGTGTTCCCCACAGCTAGTCCAGAAATGTATCCTCAAGGACAGTCCTAAACAGACCACGCCCTTTCCAGTGTGCATCTGCTCTGATGGTTCAGTCTAAGCCATGGAGACAGGAAACCACAGCTGCGGGACAGGCTTCACCTTGGTTGGTCTCTTCCAGTATGGACACATGGACACCTTCCTCTTTACAGTCATCTCCATCCTCTTTGCAGTGGCTCTCATAGGCAACATCACACTGGTCCTCCTCATCAGGCTGGACCGAAGACTCCACACCCCCATGTACTTCCTCCTCAGCCAGCTCTCCATCATCGACATGATGTACATCTCCACCACTGTGCCCAAGATGGCAGCTAACTTCCTCTCAGACACCAAGGCCATTTCTTTTTTAGGATGTGAAATCCAAGTATTTATGTTTTTGAGTCTTGCTGGGTGTGAAGCTCTTCTGCTGGGCTTCATGTCCTATGACAGGTATATAGCCATCTGCCGGCCCTTGCACTACCCTGTGCTCATGAGCAGGAAGATCTGCTGCTCCATGGTTGCAGGTGCCTGGAGCAGCAGCTCTGTCAATGCTTTAGCGCACACAGTGTATGTGTTTCAACTTCCATTCTGTGGATCTAGGATGGTTAACCACTTTTTCTGTGAGGTTCCATCTCTCCTGCCACTGGTGTGTAAAGACACATCTCAATATGAGCATATGATTGTCATGAGTGTCCTTGTCCTTGTGTTGCTCCCCTTCCTGGCCATCCTAGCTTCCTATGCTCGGGTGTTGGTTGTTGTATTCCAGATGGGTTCAGGGCAGGGACAGAGTAGAGCTGTGTCCACCTGCTCCTCACATCTGACCGTTGCCAGTCTGTTCTATGTCACCGGTCTCTGCACCTATACCCAGCCACACTCCTTGCATTCTCCTGGAAGGGACAAAGTGGTGGCTGTGCTCTACTCAATCGTCACCCCTGTTCTGAACCCATTCATCTACAGCCTGAGGAACAAGGAGGTCATGGGGGCGCTGAGGAGACAAATGGGGTGATGGAGATTTACATGGGACTTCGGGTCACCCTGTGGACTGATATGGAGGCTGGTCTTGAACACTGCCTGGGACAGTTTCAGGATCCATAATCTGGTAGAAGGTCCTCAGCTTTTCTCAGTGACTGAACATGAGCACAATCCTTTAATCACAGTGTCACACTGAGTTGATGGTTTAAATCTGAATGTTGGCTCTGAAGGAGATTGAGGGGCCCTGGCTCTGGCCCTGGCATCTCTGGCTGCTTGTCTGCCTGTCTTGGCTTTCCACAGCACCTTCCGCCCTGATGCCAGGATCTCAGACTGTGGTAGTCAGTACAGTGGCTGGCTATCTTTTTCTCTCGATGCTCTTTCTGCAGTTTATGAGTACAGGTGTACATTTGCAAATATTTTACATAAATCTGGGATGTTTTACTGGTTTTCTTTGCAGGTGCAACTATTATATAAGTGTGTGTGTTTTTATACTGTGACATGTTTTAAGGACAATTCTGAAAGAAATATGGAAGGTGAGAAGTTAATGCTGGCTTTGATGCTTCTGTGAATATTACCACCTGAATAAGATTTCTAAGCTCTCCCAAACTGTTTAACCATGTCTTGCTGATTCCCTTTATCAATATACTTCCACAAAATTCACCAGTGGCTTTGTAATAAACATCATCAATGGATCAGTCTGTCAGTATGCACTCTGTCTCTTCCCATGAACAACTGCATGTGGATCTCTCAGCAGGCACGCTCGCTTATGATACAGATATTTGGACAAGAAGACTCAGAACGGTAATGCTTTAAAAATCATGATCAATTGCTATATTTTGTCCTTGGCTAAAATACAGTAAATGCTGATAGCAATAAAGTTATTTCAAGAAATTTTCCTGGAATATATATATATATATATATATATATATATATATATATATCCCAGAGGGCCCTATGTGGATTAAACTAGATTTGGGAATAATGTTGTATGCCAGCATCCACAGATTAAAAAAAAATAAAAACAATCACTGGCCTTTGTTTTTGTTTTAATTTGACACTACAGATGCTTGCGAGCCACCATGTGGATTCTGGGAATCAAAACTGGTTCCTCTGGAGGAGCAGTCAGTGCTTTTAACAGTTGAGCCATCTCTCTAGGTCCCCTGAATTCTTCAAATAGTCAAGTTATTGTCATGCAGTCCTAGATCCAATAAATGAAAACGTCTATGCACTAAAGTACTGGTGTAAGTAACATGACAAGTATTTCTCAGTGTTAAAATATATATGTTGTGGGGCTTGAGTGTTGGTGTAGCCCTTAGTAGCACTGGCTGCTCTTCCAGAGGACTTGAGTTCAAACCCTGCACCCTTGTATGTTATCTCACAACTGTCTGTAGCTCCAACTCCCGAGTATCTGAGGCCTCTGTCCTCCAGGGGCACTTATGTGCACGTATCCATGTCCACACACACACTTATACATACATACATACATGCATACATACATACATACTACTAATAGTAATGTATGGTGTGAAATATTTTAAAGATTCACGGTTGCTTCTTTGCAATTGGTGCCAATTATTAGAGTGATAATTTTGATGACACATAGAAACACCTCTTCTTAGAAGTAATAAAAATGAATTGCATCTATTCTCAGTGGGATCCCACTCCCTTTACTGGGCTGACTTATCCTGCCTCAGTGGGAAGAGGATGCACCCTGCCCTGCTGAGACTTGATGAGCCAGGGTGAGGGGGTACCCAGGTGGCCCCCACCTGCTCAGAAGGGGAAGGGAGATAGTGGAGGGATGGTATGAGCAGAAAATGGGAGGAGCAGCAATCAAATGTAAATTGAATAAATAAATTAATGGAAATAAATAATGTACTCCACAAGTTTTATGTGCATATATGGTATAGTATATATGCTATGCATATATATATTATATTATATTATATTATACATGGATACATACATGTGTCTAACAATAATTATCAATAAAAGGACACAATCAAATTGAAACTGGTGAATGTGGATAGAGTTTGAGGGAAGAAAGAGAAGAGCAAATGTAATATTACTGTATTTCACTTAAAAATATAGTGAAATTTTAAACTGAAAGGGAATATAGCCAGAGATACCCTACAGAGGGGAAAATTCATGCTTGCAAAAGACGTGAGTTATTTAATAGAAATCTAAGAGTCAGGCACAGGATACCTTCCTCAAACGGTCTTAGCTTTTTATTTCTGTGACAAAACACCATGGTTGTCACTGGAGAGATGGCTCAGTGGTTAAGCGCACTTCCTGTTCTTCCAAAGGATCTGGGTTCAATTTCTAGCACCAAATCACAGCTCACAACTGCCTGAAACTTTATTTCCAGGGTACTTGATACCCTCCCACAAATGCAAATAAAATAAATGTTATAAAATAGGAATTGCATCCTCCATGAATGGCTTGCTTTTGCTGTTTTATTTTCATATTGCTAATGTAATCCATAAACTCATGCTAAACTGAAGAATTGAGGTTGCTAAGTACCTTCAATACTCTCACCTCATGTGTCCCCATTGCTGTGATTCCAGGGTGATCTGTCCCTACAGATCCTGCATTTGAACCCTCTATACCCAGTGGCAATGGTTTCCGGGGAGATTTGGACCCTTTATGATATGGAGCCTCAGTGAACTGGGTCACTAGGGTGGGTACTGAGGTTGTGGACCCTGGCCTTACTTCCTGTCCTGTGCTCTGCTTCCTGGGTGCAGCTGTAATGTGATCAGCCAGCCTCTTGCCCAAGCCACCATGCAGTCCCTGCCCGCTCTCATGCCCTCGCCATGTTTGTGGTGGTATTCCTCTGGGACTGCAAGCCAAAGAAAATTTCTCAGGTTGCTTTCATTGGGGTAGTTTATCACAGCAGCAGGAAAACAAATTAGTACAGAAATTGGTACCAATGTGGCAGATGATTGATGGGAAAAACCAGATCATGCAGTTCTTGGAACTCTGGAAATGACTTCTGGCTAGAATGGAGAGTTTAGTTGTTTAGGATAAAAAGAAGCCCCAGCGTGTTGGAAGCAGAACTTAGTGCACCATTTGGTCGAAGCTTAAAGACAAGAATGCTGAGAGAAATGTGGGCAGTGGACAGCTCGCTTATGACATTTCTAAGGAGAAAAAACAATTATACCAGAAAGTACATAGATACCACCAATTCACATGATATTTTGGCCAAGATTCTGGCTTCATTATGCCCATGTCCTGAGAACTTGAATGATGTCAGATGTATGGATGATTAACCAATTGGCTTGGCAGAGGATAGGTGTGAGAGGAAGTTTAAAGTTTAGAGAATGTACACACAGGGAAGCAGCTGTAGTTGTTGAAGAGGTTAGTGCCATGAAACTTGGTACTAGGCACAGTGACAATGAGAAAGTGTCTTGATGTCAAAACCCTACCCATCATAGGCGCCAGTGTGTGAAGATGCAAGATTACTTGAAGCAAGAAAGGCTAAACTGAGGTTTTACTCCTTGACATCAATTCCCTAGGAGATGCTTCCCCAGGGTCCGAACGGATGCAGCTCTGGTCAGGTGGGAGACAGTGTGGTCAGGCTCTGTGTCAAGCTGTCAACACTACTTGGCAGAACTGTCCACAAGGAACTGAATTTGAAGGACTCATGAAAGATGACGGACTGGGGGAGGGGCATGGAGAGCAGCTGAGGTCAGGCGATGCATGGTGGGGTCCAAGTCCCTGCATGCAGCTGTGAAGGTGAAGCCTAGATTGCAATGGAGACCCCAGGATGTTGGAGATGCAGAACTGTGGGTCATTGACAAAGATAACTGTGCATATGGTGAGGAGCAGGTCAAGGTAGAGGTGACATGTGCTACAGGCAGCCAAGCTGGAGCAGTGGGGTTACCTAAGCCTTTGGAACAAAGTGGGTTTCAAGTTCTAGATGCCAGACATAGAACTGCAGGTTTTGTTGTTTTCTTGCTGGGTTTTGATCATGCTGTAGTGTGATCTTTCTTTACTGTGCCCTCATTCCTATCCTTTAGGTGGGGAATATGTTTCATATACCTTTATATATTGGAGATTAAAACATTTACTTATTCACTTTACATCCCAATGAAGGCCACCCTAACCTCTTGTTCCCCCCTCAGACAGTTCCTTCCCCCCCATTCCCTCCTGATTTCTCTAAGAAGGGGGAGCACCTACTGGGTACAAACCTACCCTGACACACCAAGTCACTGACAGACTGTTCTCATCCTCCCACCAAGGTCAGACAAGACAGCCCAGTTAAGAGAATATAATCCACAGGCAAGAAACAGAATCAGGCACAGCCCCCTCTCCACTGGTTAGGGGACACATGTGCTATGTATGTGTGCAAGGTCTAGGTCCAGCCAGTGAATGCTCTATGGTTGGTGGTTCATTCTCTGGGAGTGCCCGAGTGTCCAGGTTAGTTGGCACTGTTGTTATTACTATGGAGTTCTTATGACTTCTGGGTTCCTCCATCATTCCCTCAACTCCTCACGAGGCTCCCCAATTTGTTTTAAGGTGGCTGTGGGTCTCTTCATCTGTTTCGGTAAGCTGCTGGGTGAAGCCTCTCAGAGGGCAATTATGCTAGCCTAAGGGCGGAAGGGTGTATTTTGGCTCACAGCCCCAGAAGGATATAGAGCATCAAGGTGGAAAAGACATGGCAGCAGAAAGAAAAACACGTTAGTATGGCCAGAGGCTGTACTCAGGATGCAGAGAACAGAAACTGTGGCCAAGCTACACAACCCCAAAGCTCATTACTGTAGTACTAATTCTTGGGGAATTTAATACACCTCTTTTGCTACCAATTCATTGTTGGTATTTTTCTATGCTCTGCTCCAGACAGTTTTAGCTCCTGGTATTTTTAATAAAAAACTGCAAGCCTAATCTGGCATGTTCTGAGCTAGTCTACCCTGACTAGGCTGATAATATCCAGACGAATGCCCTTTACCTGCATCTGGTCGTGCCCTGGCTCCCTCTGGTCTATGTGTGTCCTCCTCTGCTCTCTCATCCTTACCTCATGGCAAATCCTCTTGTTCTCTCCAGATGTCTCTCTACACCTCTTCTCCCCATGGTCCTTCTCTAGTCTGCCTCTGTCCTTGGTACCTCTGACCGGGGATTGCAAATCCTGTCATATTCTCTTCTGCACAACTAATTGGGTGATCAGATTTTTATTAACCAATCAGTCATGGTCAAATGTTTTTCAGATAACATAGATCCTGGAGATGTCCATTTCTGAACTGCAACAGGATGTCTGGGCATAGAAATCAGCATCTGAATACACACAGGTCAGGAGACCCTCCCTCAACACACGACCCACTTGTTCCAGTGAGGCACTTCCTCATGAGGATTCCACAATCTTTTGAAACACTTCAACCAGCTGGGGACCAGGTACTCAAACGTGAGTCTTTGGGGAAACATTCTTCATTAAAACCTCTACATTTCAACCTGGTTCTCATAGGTCATATCTCAATATAAATCATATTTTGTTCAGCTTCAGAGTCCCCATAGTCTTTCACAGTCCCCAAACTGTTGAAAAGCCCGAAATCCAGACTCTCATGAAACCCATGGAAATTTCTTAATCATGGTTTCCTATTAATAAAAACCAAAAAGCCAAATTATTACCTACATTGTCTCAAGGCCTGCCCTAGCCTCTCTGTGCTGTATCTTGTGGTCCACACACCTGCCTGCAAATCCAGATCTACACTCCATTCTCTGGACCACAGTTCTGTCTGTATCCCAGGAGGCCTGCTGCTACTCAGGACAACAACATGAGATCCCTACAATCCTATCCCCTGCTCATGGGGCCCCCCAGCAATTCCAGAAGCCACGAGGTCTGCCCTTATATTCTGTATTCCAAACAGTCCACACCTCTACCTGCAAACCTGGAGGCCTGCAGCCATCAGGAGCCACCACCTGTACCTGCATCCCTCGAAGCCTGCTGCTACCCAGGACAACTAGAACCTGGAAGCCATCAGGGAATACAAATCCTGAAAGCCTGAAGCCATGAGGGACAACCAGCTCTACCTGTAATCCCAGGGCTGGCTGTCATCAGGAATGACCAGCTCTCCCTGTAGTTCCAGAGCCCTGCCTCCAACAGGGGCTACCAAGCCTGCTAACACCAGGGACAACCAGACAACAATCAACAAAAGTGAGGGCATTAATTATGTCACCACCAGCGTCAAGCTATTCTACTACAGCAAGCCCTGGACACCCTCATATACATGAATCATAAGAAAATGACTTCAAATCTATTGTTGTGAAGATGATGGAGGCCTTTAAAGAGGAAACAAATAAATCCCATAGAGAAATACAGTAAAATACAATCAAACTGGTGAAGAAAATGACCAAAACTGTTCAAGACTTGAAAATTGATGTAGAAGTAATAATGAAAACAACAACTGGGAAAGGGAACAGGAAATACAGGTTCACATGTCACTGATAGAATAAAAGAGATGGAAGAGAGAATCACAGGTATAGATGATATGATAGATGAAAGCAATATATCTGTCAAAGAAGATGCAAAATCTAAAATTTTCTAACAGAAAATATCCAGGAAATTTGGAACACTATGTAAAAACAAAACCTAAGAATAATAGGCCTAGAAGAAGGAGAAGATTCTCAGCTAAAAAAAACCCAGACAATAACTTCAACAAAATCACAGAAGGTAATTTCCATAGCCTAAAGAAAGAGACAGGCATAAACATACAAGAAGGTTACAGAGTACCAGATAGATTAGACCACAAAAGAAAATCCCCTTGCCACATACTAATCAGAACACTAAGTGTTCAGAACTAAGAGAGACTATTAAAAGCTGCAAGGGAAAAGGCCAAGTAACATATAAAGACAGACCTATCAGGTAACTCAACAGAGACTCTAAAGTCCAGAAGGTCCTGGGAAGATGTCTTACAGACCTTAAGAGACCACAGATGTCAGCCCAGACTACTATATCCAACAAAACTTTCAATCACCATAGGTGGAGATAAGATATTCCATGACAAAACCAAATTTAAACAATATCTTTCCACTAATCCAGCCCTATAGAAGATACTAGAGAAAAACTCCAACATCCAAGGGACACAAAAAATTAATAATACCACAACAGCAAACACAGAGAAACACTCTCTCTCTCTCTCTCTCTCTCTCTCTCTCTCTCTCTCTCTCTCTCTCTCTCTCTCTCAAAAACAGACACATACACACATACACACGACCACTACCAACATCAAAATAACAGGAACTAACAGTCATTGGTTATTAATGTTTCTCAAGATCAATGGGCTCAATTCTTCAATTAGAAAGACACAGGCTAGCTGAGTGAATGTGTAAAGAAGTTCGGTCATTCTGCTGCATGCAAGAAATAAACCTCAGAAACGAAGGTAAACATTAGCTTAGACTAAAGGTCTGGAAAAAGGGTTTCCAAGCAAAAGGACCCAAGAAATAAGCTGGAGTAGCCATTCTAATATCTAATAAAATAGGCTTTTAACCAAAGGCAAGCAAAGAGATGGGGGACACTTCATAGTCATTAAAGGAAAACCACCAAGATGATGTTTCAATTCTCAACATCTATGCCCCAAATTCAAGGACATCCACATCCATAAAAGAAACATTACTAAAGCTTAAATGACCCACCAAACCCCACACATTAATAGTGGAAGACTTCAACACCCCTCTCTCACCAATGGGCATGTCATTGAGACAGAAACTAAACAGAGAAATTATGAAATTACTTGACATTATGAATCAAATGGACCTAACAGATATCTACAGGACATTTCAACCAAACACAAAAGAATATACTTTATTCTCAACATCTCACAGAACCTTCTCCAAAATTGACTATAAAGTCACAAAGCAAGCCCCAACAAATAGAAGAAGATAAAGACAATCCCTTCTATCTTATCAGATTACCATGGAGTAACACTGAACTTCAACAGCAACGGAAACAACAGAAAGCACACATTCTCACGGAAACCGAACAACTTTCTAGTCAATGGCTACTAGGTTAAGGTAGAAATAGGAAAGACATTAAATATTTTCTAAAATTCAATGAAAATGAAGGAACAACATACCCAAGCTTATAAGATATAGTAAAAGTTGTGCTAAGAGGAAAATTCATAGGACTAAGTGCCTTCTTAAATAAGTTGGTTAGATCTCATATTAGCTACTTAACAGCACCTCTAAAACTCTAGAACACACACACACACACACACACACACACACACACACACAATGAAAACACACCCAAGAGGAGTAGATGGCAGGAAATAATCAAACTCAGGACTGAAAGCAATAAGAACAAAAAGAAATACACAAGAATCAATGAAACAAAGCTCTGGTTCTTTGAGAAAATCAAGGAGACTAACTAAAAAGCAGAGAGACAGTATCATAAATGAAAATGGAGACATAGCAACACACAGGAAATTCAAGTAATCATTATGTTTTTTTCTTCAAAAGCCTGTTCTCAACAAAATTAGAAAATCTAAGTGAAATGATGATTTTCAGGATAGATTCCACTTACCAGAATTAAATCAAGACCAGGCAAACTACCTAAATAGTCCTGTAACTTCTAAGGAAATAGAAGCAGTCATTAAAATTCTCCAGCAACTACAAAAAAATGCCCAGGTCCAGATGGTTTTAGAATAGAACACTACCAGAATTCCAAAGAAGTGCTAATACTGATACTCCCCAAACTATTCCACAAAATAGAAACAGAAGGAATTTTATCAAACTCATTCTATGAAGCCACAGTCACCCTGATACCTAAACTACACATAGACTAAACAAATAAAGAGGATTCCAGACCAATTTCTCTTATGAACATGGATTCAAAAATACTCAATAAAACACTCACAAACCAAATCCAAGAACACATCAAAAGTATCATCCATCATGATCAATTAGGCTTCATCCCAGGGATGCAGGTGTGGTTCATTATATCAAATACCATCACCTAAATCCACCATATCAACTAAGTGAAAGAGAAAAACCTGCATGGTCATCTCATTATATGCTGAAAAAGCCTTTGACAAAATTCAGCATCCTTTTATGTTACAAGTCTTGGAGGGATCAAGGGTTTCAAGATACATACATAGACAGGACACAATGAAGGTAATATATAGCAACCCAATAGCCAACATTGAATTAAATGGAGAGGATTTTAAAGCAATTCCTTTAATATCAGGGACAAGGCTGTCCTCTCTCTCTCTCTCTCTCTCTCTCTCTCTCTCTCTCTCTNTATATATATATATATATATATATATATATATATATATATATATATATATATCTGTTCAATATGGTACTTAAAGTTCTAGGCAGAGCAGTAAGATAACTAAAGGAGGGCAAAGGGATACAAACTGGAAAGGAAGAAGGTAAAGTATTACTATTCACAGCTGATAGGATAGTATACATTAGTGACCCCAAAAATTCTACCAGAGAACTGCTGAAGTTGATAAACACCTTTAGGAAAGTTACTGGATACAAAATTAACTAAAGAGACAACGAACAGTCTGAAAAATAAGTCAGGCAACCAGCATCCATCACAATAGCCACAAACTATACAAAGTATCTTAATTTAGCTCCATCTAAGCGAAAGACCAGAACTTCAATTTTCTGTAGAAAGAAATAGAAGAAGATACTGAAGGTGGAAAGATCTCCTGTGCTCATGTATCAGTATGGTTAACAGTTAAAATGGCCATCTTACCAAAAGAAACATACAGATTCAATGGTATTCCCATCAGTATTCATACACAGTTTTTTATGGATGTTGAAAGAGCAATTCTCAACTTTATTTGGATAAACTAAAATCCAGCCTCAACAAAAAAATAGAATTTAAGACAAACTCCTCTTATGAGCATTGATGGAAAATACTCTTTAAAATACTCACAGACCAAATCCAAAACAAGCCTATGCAATAAAAGAACATCTGTGGTTATCACCACCATCCCTGATATAAAGCTGTACTACAGAGCAATAGTAATAAAAACTGTATGGTATTGGTATAGAAACAATGGAATCAAATTAAAATTCATAAATACACCCACACACACATAGTTATGAACAAAAAAGCCACAAAATATACACTAGAAAAAAAAGAAAGCATCTTCAACAAATGGTGCTGATCTAACTGGATTTTCACCTGTAGAAGAATGCAAGTAGATACATATTCATCACCCTACACAAAACTCAAGTCCAAGTGGATCAAAGAGCTCAACATAAAACCAGATACACTAAATCTAATAGAACAGGAAGTAGGTCATACTCTTCGAGCTCTTTGGTACATAAGAAAAAAAAAATACTGAACAGAGCACCCATAGCTCAGGCACAGAGACCAACAATTAACAAAGGGCACCACATGAAACTGAAAAGTTCTGTAAGGCAAAGGACATCATTAATAGGACAAAATGGTAGTCTGCAGGATGGGAAGATTTTCACCAGCCTGACATCCAACCGAAGACAAGTATCCAAGCTATTTAAAGAACTTAAGAATTTAGACACCAACAAACCAAATAACTCAATTAAAAGCAGGGTACAGAGCTAAACAGAGAACTCTCAACAGAGAAATCTCCAATGGCCAAGAGACTTAATGGCTTAGATCAAAACCTCAAGTGACAGCACACGCTGGCAAGGATGTGGACCAAGGAGAACTTGGTGGGAAGGGAGAAGGGGTAGGAATGGGAAAGGATTGGGTGTGGAGAGATGTCCAGGAGAATCACCAGCTGGGGGTGGCAGGAGCATGTCAAGGATTTGCCAGGGACCTGGGATAGAAGCCCTCTGAGAGGCTCCACCCAGCAGCTTACTGAAACAGATGAAGAGACCCACAGTCAAATATTAAAGGACGTCTTGTGGAGAATTGGAGGAAAGATGGAGGGAACTGGAGAACATAAGAACTCCACAGTAAGACCAACAGGGTCAACTAACCAGGATACTTGGGGACTCCCAGAGTTTGAACCACCAACCAAATATCATTTACGGGATGGATCTAGGCCTCCCACACATATGTAGCACATATACAACTTAGTCTTCATATGCGTCCCCTAACAATTAGAGAGGGGGCTGTGTCTAACTCTGTTGCCTGTCTGTGGATTGTGTTCCCTTAACTGGGTTGTCTTGTCTGACCTCAGAGGGAGAGGATGTGCCCAGTCTTTCAGGGACTTGATGTGTCAGGGTAGATTGATACCCAGGGGTAACCCCCTTTCTCAGAGGAGAAGGGGAGAAGGAATGGGGGAAAGGAACTGTGTGAGGAGAGGAGTGGAGGAGGGGGCTTTGATTGAGATGTAAAGTGCATAAATATACAAATAATATTTTTAAATCTTCAGTATATAAAGGAATATATATATATATATATATATATATATATATATATATATATATATTCTCCATCTAAAGGACAGAACTGAAGGCATACTAAGGAAAGATCAGGCCACAGCAAGATCAAATCCCTGCAGAGAAAACCCGAATCCTGTAGTTCCATGTCTGCTATTGAGGACTTGAAATCCTCTAAGCTCCAAAGGCTTAGGTAACCCAGCTTGGCTACCTGTAACATGTAGCCTCGGCCTTTGGGCATGCTCATCACCATGTGCACAGTTATCCTTGACAGATGTCCCCACAGTTCTGCATCTCCAGTATCCTGGGGTCTCCATTGCAACCTAGGCTTCACCTTCACAGGGACTTGGACCCCACCACACATTGCCTGACCTCAGCTGCTCTCCATGCCCCTTCCCCAGTCCTTCTTTCATGCCTTCAAATACAGCTCCAGGTGGACAATTCTGCCGAGGTCTGCTGCCAGCTTGACACAGAGCCTGTTGGAACTGTCTCCCACCTGACCAGAGCTGCATCCGTTCTGACCCTGGGGAAGCATGTTCTAGGTAGTTACTGTCAAGGAGTGTTGCGAGCCATATCATTTGCCATTATAGGATGGCGCTGGCTTCCACTGCCCATCTGATAATAATAATGACTCAGCACAAGTCCTCTTTGCCCAGCCTTATGTTATTGAAGTNATTCTTGCTTTAGCCTATCCCGTGGCAACAATAAGACACAGAGCACCTGGGCAGTAAATGCTTTAGTATATAGGGTGGCCTTGCTAGTCCATTAGTGTCCCCGTAGCATCATGAAAGGCTTTCCTGAATAAAGTGCTGTTGAGAAGGATCTCAGGCGTCTCGTCGTTCTTGCTGGTCAAGGCCGGTCGCGACAAAGGAGCAAAAACTCAGTTCAGCCTTTCTTGCTTCATGTGAACTTGCATCTTTACATGTTGGGGCCTTTGATGGGTGGGGACTTGCCATCAAGATACTTTCTCATTGTCACTGCGCCAAGCACCAAGTTTCATGGCACTAACTTCTTCAACAACTACAGCTGCTTCTCTGTGTGTACATTATCTAAACTTTAAGTTTGTTCTCACACCTATCCTCTGCCAACCCAATTAGTTAATCACCTGTACATCTGACATCACTCAAGTTCTCAGGACATGGGCATAATGAAGCCAGCTTCTTGGCCAAAATATATGAATGACTGTGGTCTATCTACTTCCTGGTAGATTTTTATTTTGTTCTCCTCTGAAATGTCATAAGTTAGGTGCGCACTGCATACATTTCTCTCAATGTTCTTGTCTCTGAGCTTCTAACAAATGGTGCACTAAGTTCTGCTTCCAACACACTGGAGTTTTTCTATCCTAAAGAACTAAATTCTCCATTCTAGTCAGAAGTCACTTCAGTGCCCCTTGAACCACATCCATTTTCCAACTGCATGGTCAGGTTTTTCCCAGCAAGGGCTTTGGTAGTTGGTATCAATTTCTGTACTATGTTCTTTTCTTGGTACTGTGATAAACTACCTCGAAGAAAACACCTTGAGAAAGTTTCTTGGTTTGCAATCCCAGAGGAATATGGGCAGGAAGATGGTGAAGAGGTGGCAGTTGGCAAGGCTGCATGGTGGTTTGGACAAGAGGCTGGCTGATCACATTACAGCTGCACTCAGGAATCAGAACACAGGACAGGAAGTGGGGCCAGGGTCCACAACCTCAGGACCCACCCTAGTGACCCAGTTCACTGAGGCTACATATCATAAAGGTTCCAAATCTACCCAAACATCATTCACTGGGGACTAAAGATTCAAATATAGGATCTCTAGGGACAGATCACCCTCGAATCACAGCAATGGAGGACACATGAGGTGAGAATATCGAGGACACTCAGCAACCTCAGTCCTTCAGTTTAGCATGAGTTTATGGATTACATTAACAACAAGAAAATAAAACAGCAAACGTGAGCCTCTCATAGAGGATGCAATTCATATTTTTTTTTTACTTTTATTTTATCTACATTGGTGGGAAGATGTCAAGTACCTTGGATATAAAGTTATAGGCAGTTGTGAGCTGGAAATTGAACCCAGATCCTTTGAAAGAACAGAACATGGTCTTAACCACTGAGCCATCTCTCCAGTGACAGTCATGGTGCTTTGTCACAGAAATAGAAAACTCACTAAGACAGTTTGCGGGAGGTATCCTGCGGGGCATTGGGCACTGGGGAAATAAAGGGAGAGTGGGAGAGAACCTGAGTCCAGCCAGAGTTCCGGTACTCTGGGCAGGCAGACATGGAAGGACTGCTGCACGCTTTCCATGCGGGCCTCGGTGGGTGTCTGGCTGTGTGAAGCCACTGAACCCCCAGCTCAGCAAGTGGTGGACAAGGAGCAGTCCTAGGTACCAGGTTCTCAGTCTCAGGCATCCCAGACACTGCTGGACACCACAGAAGAGCTGAGAACAGAATGTGGACCCTGGGGGTGGCTCAGTCAGCCCTGGGCCAAAGGGAGGAGAGGTCGGAGAGAGAGGGGGAAGCACTGTGTGGTTCCCAATCAGATAAGAGTCTTTGGCCTGGTAGGTAGCTGAAGGGCAGGAAATCCTTCCAGCAGGAGGTTAGATGAGAGGTTAGATGGGTTAGACTATCTCATCGTTCAAGCATGACAGGCCTTGATGAGCAGAGACAGTCTATGGTTTTAGAGCTTTATTGTAGAAAGACATAGAGAAAGAAAAAAGGTAGAGAGAGGGGGGCAGCCATGGCCACATGGAGAAAGGGAGGAGGGAGAGAGAGAAGGAGGGCTAGAGAAGAGAGTAAGAAAGATGAGGGCTAAAGAGAGCGAGGAGGGGCCAAGCAGCTCCTTTTATAGTGGGGAGGAGCATACCTGGCTATAGTCAGGTAACTGTGGAGGTGGAGTCTAGCCAGAATGCCAGAAACTTGGGACATTGTCTGCATGATTCGTAGTCACAGAATTATGGAGTTTGGGGCTCTATGGTGTCAGGCACCTGACTCCGGGAATGTGGCTCGCTTTTCTGTTCCTTGTAGAGTTTTCTACTGGGTCGCCGGAGCAAGCCTCCTTCAACCAAAATAGGCTGCCTATCACAATCCCATAGTATCCTGTGCCTGACACTTAGATTTCTATTAAATAACCCAGGTCTTTTGCAAGCATGATTTTCTCCTCTGTAGGGTATCTCTGGCTATGTTCCCTTTCACTTTAAAATTTTACTGTATTTTTAAGTGGAAGAGAGTAATATGACTTTTCCTCCTCCCTCTACTCCTCAAAACTGCATCCACATTTCCCATGTTCAATTTGATTCTCTCCTTTCATTATTACTGTTACAGAAATGTATGTACTCATATATAGCATATAAAATGTGTATATAATTACTTATATCCACACATGTGCAAATACAAATTGTGAAATGCATTCTTTTTGCCCATTTATTTATTCATTTTACATCCAGACTACTCCCTCCTTTTCCCCCCTCACAAATCCCTCCCATGTTCCCTTCCTCTTCTCTTATGAGAGTGTGTGGACCCTGGGTATCCTCGCACCCTGGTATATAAACTCTATGCAGGTCTAGGTGTATCCTTTCCCACTGAGGCAAGACAAGGCAGCCCCAGTTAGGGGATTGGGATCCCACAGATAGGCAACAGATGCAATTAATTTTTATTAGTGCCAGAACAGGTGTTTCCATTGTCTTTTAAATTGTCACTCTAATTACTGCCAAAAATACAAAGAAGCAACAATGAATCTCTAAAACATTTCACAACATTTATTGTTTTTACTTTATTTATGTATAAGTGTGGGTGTGGCCATGATATATGCATGTAAGTACTCCTGGAGGCCAGAGGTCTCAGATACCCTGGAGTTGGAGCTATTGTGAGATACCTTACAAGCGTGCTGGGATTTGAACTCAAGTCCTCTGGAAGAGCAGCAGTGCTACTAATGACTATGCCACTGCTCTTCCCCACCCGATATATATGTACACACATATATATATATATATATATATATATATATATATATATATATATATACACACACACATATATATATATATATATATATATATATATATATATATATATACATATACACACACACACACATATATATATATATATATATATATATATATATATATATATATATATATATATATATATACACATGCACACACACATATAATCTTGTTCTTTAAAAGATATTAAGACATTTTCTTGAAATAACATTATTGCTCTCAGAATTTATAGTATATTAGCCATGGGCAAAATGCAGATATTTTCTATGGATTTCTAAGAAGAACAATTTGGGGTCTGTTTATCTAATGTCCTTATCATAAGTTAGCATAGGTGATCAACATGAATATAAACATGGGAGATTACCATAAAATTGTTCATGGAAAGAGACACAGTGCATACAGTCAGACAGATCCATTGATGATGTTTATTACAAAGTCATAATGACTTTTGGAAAGCGGTATTAATAAAGGGAGTCAGCAAGACATCATTAAACGGCTTAGGAGAGCTTAGAAATCATATTCTCATGGTAATAGTCACACAAGTATCAAAGCAAGGATTAAGTTGGCTCCCTCCCTGTTTCTTTCAGAATTGTCCTTAAAATATGTCACATTGTAAAAACAGACACACTTTCTTATGTAATTGTTGTGCCTACCAAAAAAATGATAAAATATTCCAGATTTATGTAAAATATCTGCACAGGTATAGCTATACTCAAACTGCAGAAGGGGCTTCCAGAGCAAGTGGAAGGCAAGTGTAGAACAAGCAACTGTATAGAATCCCACAGTTGGAGAAGCCATGGTACCTTGCACCAGGGCAGAGCGTAAGAAAGCTCAGTGGAAAGCCAACCTAGGCTGATGGGTAGCCAGAGATGGCAGGGACAGAGACAAAGACCTTCCGTGTCCCCAGGAGCCAACATTCAGATCAAACGATCAACTCAGTGTAACACGGTGTGGGCAAAGGTTCTGTTCTTGTTCAATCAGCGAGACGAGCTGGTAAGCTTCCACCTGAATATCAATCCTGAAATCATTCCCGAGAGTGTCGAAGACTAACTTTAGATCAGTCTATCCCAAAGCCCCATGTAAATCTCTATCACACCATTTGAATCCTCAGCGCCCCACATGACCTCCTTGTTCCTCAGGCTGTAGATGAATGGGTTCAGAACAGGGGTGACGATTGAGTAGAGCACAGCCACCACTTTGTCCCTTCCAGGAGAATGCAAGGAGTGTGGCTGGGTGTACATGGAGAGCCCAGTGACATAAAACAGGCTGGCCACAGTCAGGTGTGAGGAGCAGGTGGACACAGCTCTACTCTGTCCCTTGCCCGAACCCATCTGAAGTACAACCAACACCCGAGCATAGGAAGCGAGGATGGCCAGGAAGGGGAGCAGCAGAATGACAAGGCCACTCACGAGGACTGTATGCTCATACTGGGATGTGTCTTCACACACCAGTGGCAGGAGAGATGGAACCTCACAGAAAAAGTGGT
>NC_034603.1:26718419-26723798 GCF_900095145.1 Mus pahari | reverse complement strand
GCCACACATAGCCCTGTCTACTTGAATTGTCAGGCAGCCTCAAACCTTACAGAGAGAGATGAGGTGATTCAGCATTTTTCCTGACCATCACAGATACAGCCACGCCTCCACTAAAAAAAAAAAAAAAAAAAAAAAAAAAAGAGAGCAGCAGCTTGGAAATGCCTCCATTACAGCACTGCCTTTTCTCTCAGCCTTGCCAGGCACACAGGTCTGTGTCACTGGCCTGAATGTTTAGTATGAATTTGAAGACAGATGTTTCAGGCTTCTTCTATGGAATGGTTTAATGAGGACAGTAACTCATCGAGACACCCAGGAATTGTATAAATGGTACAACTAGGGTCATGGAAACAGCAACCTCACAGGAAAGTTAAAAAAACAATCAAGTCAACAGTAGAACTAAATGCACTGTCTATTATACAAATATTTACTGTATTCAGTGAATTAAAATCTTGCTATTTTAAAAGTATTTTAGAAATGCTATAGAATCTGCTGCATATCAGGAATGTGGTGGAATATAATTCTAGGATGACGTTAGTTTTAAACACTGAGGTCTAAACAAAAAAGAGATGTGTTTCCATACCCCAAGAAGGAACCCTGTGACTCTGCCTGGTCCTTCTCCTTCAGGGAAGAATTTGCTAGACTACATGCCTGTGCTCCCATCCGGGAACACTGAGCCTCGGCTCTCCTCCCTAAAGCTGAGATGGTTACACGCTTCAGAGCCTGGGTAACCCGGCTGCAGTCACATTCACAATGCACGTAGTTCTAAAGCAATGTCTAGAAATGCTTCTAGCCTGGAGTGACTCTAAATCAGAACATGAGCCAAGAAGAAAAGGATGCAGTGTGCAGTACAGGGTGATGACTGTCAGACGTACCTGAACCAGCAGAGGAGGATGAGTTGTGTCTAAACATTTCTCACTCAGTTCTGGTTCACAGAACTGGCTGCAGGGCTCCGTGACAGCTGAAGGAATGAGCCAGGAACCAAACTTCTGGTCTCCACCCACCTGAGCTTTGAACATGCCCCTTTCTTCCAGATTTCTAGGGATATGGGTTTTATGTCATATCCTAGGATAACCCATTCAATAATAACTCAACTGTGGTCTATACGGCCTCTTTGTTGCAGAAAAATCTCTCTAGAAAGTTTATAGGGAAATAAACCTGCAAAGGCTAACTTCCTGAGAGTTCACCCCCACTGAGACACAGTTGCTAGAGAGTACACCCATGCCTTTCTTGATGACCTTTTAAATGAAATTATGGTATTTGTAATCATTTGTTTTACCAAACAGGAAAGGAAAGTGATGTGTTCTGAGGGAAGTATTCACCTGAGCCACGCCTTCTGAAGTAGAAAGGCTACACTCCCATGACCTCTAATCTCAACCGTATTTTGGGAATTATGCCTGCTCTGTGAATTTGGAAGCTGTTCCTTTCGCCGTATATAAATAGACCTTCAGTCAGCACTAAATCTTGAGTGGAAAGGAGAATTGAAATAAAAACGCTGTCATTTTTCTAACCCTGGCAAATGCTTTGGATGTCTCCAAGGATCTGGCTACCTGATGAAGGTTGAGACTCGCAGGAGTTCTGTCTCAGACCTTCTGAGAAAACTAGTCTCTCATCCACAATTAAACACACTGTGACAGAATATATGTTCATTAGAAATGCTGTCTGCATTCCCTTTCAGAAAAGGATTTAAAATAGAGATCAGAATTAATGCTCAAAAGTTTGCTTGAATTAGTTACAGGTACAATTGGAAATTTGAAAACTGTTTTTTTTTTTTTAATTTTTTTTATTTATTATCATTTTCTTTATTTACATTTCAAATGCTATCCCCCCGCCCCTGCTCCCCTACCCACCCACTCCCACTACTTGGCCCAGGAATGAAGGACAGCATAAGTAAATTTCCTCTTCCTTGCAAATGCCTCAAAATAAATTTTCTAATTTTCTATCACAAGGTATTTGCTGATGAGATATATATACTATGAAGGACTCCAAATTGAGAATTGTTTGTATGTTATGTTTTTCCTGATGCTGTGACAAAGCAGCCTATGGGAGGAAGGGTGTATTTCGGCTCATAGCCCCAGAAGGATATAGAGCATCAAGGTGGGGAAGACAGTGAGGCAGAAAAAGAAAGGATGTGGTATGTGCAGAAGGCCGAACTTAGGAAGCAAAGCAGAGGGCAGCTACACAACCCCGAAGCCCATTCCTATGGCACTAATTCTTTGGGGTTTTCTACACTCTTTTGCTCCCAAGTAATTGTTGGTATTTCTATGTTCTGCTCCAGCCAGTTATAGTTCCTTGTATTTTTAATAAAAGGCTGTAAGCCTAATCTGGCACGTTCTGAGCTAGTCTACCCTGACTAGGCTGCTAATACCCAGACAAATGCTCTTTACCTGCATCTGGTCGTGCCCTGGCTCCCTCTGGTCTATGTGTGTCCTCCTCTGCTCTCTCATCATTACCTCATGGCAAACCCTCTTGTTCTCTCCAGATGGTCTGGCTACACCTCTTCTCCTGGTCCTTTTCTAGTCTTCCTCTGTCCTTGGTACCCCTGACCTGGGATTGCAAGCCCTGTCATATTCTTTTCTGTCTAGCTAATTGGCTGATCAGAACTTTATTAATTAATCAGTGATGGTCAAGACAATTTTTATATAACAGAGACTGTAAATGGCTAACCATGACAGATGTCTGAGCATAGAAATCAGCATCCAGATACACATTGCATGGAACCATCCGCCACATTTTCCCAGTGACCCACTTGTTCCAGTGAGGCTCTTCCTCATGAAGATTCCACAATCTTTTGAAACAGCGCCTCCATCTGGGGACCAAGAGCCTTTGGGCAACATTCCTTATTCAAACCTCCATATTCCATGCCTGATTCTCATAGGCCATCTCTTGATGCAAAGTATATTTTGCTCATCAACACAGTCCCCATAGTCTTTAACAGCCTCCAAACAGTTGAAAAGCCCAAAGTTAAGACTCTAATAAAAGCCAAGTCAATTTCTTGGTTATGGTTTCTTATTTAAATAACTAAACTAAAAAGCCAATTTAATATCTCCAATACAACTAGGACTGCCCTGCTCCTCTGTGTTTCATCTTATGGTCCACACATCTACCTGTAAATCCACTCCATTCCCTGGGCCACAGCTCTGTCTGCATCCCAGCATGCCTGCTGTTAACCAAGACAACCAAGTGAAATCCCCAGACCCCATTCCCCTGTTCACTGTGATCCCCAGAAATCCAAGAATCCATGAGGTCTGCCCTGTCCCCTCTACAATCCCATTTTCAGTCCATACCTCCACCTACAATCCCAAATGTCTGCTGCCATCAGGGAGTACAAGACCTACCAACACCAGGGACACCCAAGTGGCTAAAGGCCAAAGGAAGAACACAATCAAATTCCTTGGTGGCCTAGCACTGCGGGGACTCCTGACCTGGCCTCTGCATGAATGCCCTGGGATGGGGAATCGGGGGTGGGGGGAGGTTAAGCAGCCTGTGGCTCTTAAGGCAGAGAAGGAAGAGGACCATGACCCTCTGTCTTGGCTCCGCTCACTTGCTCAGGCCACACGCCAGCTGTGGTGGCTTTGTCCTTCAGCAGCATCACACCTAAAGGCTACTTTCTGATCAATGCTTGCAAGGGAGATACAGGAGACTAGATTGGAACATTTTTTGGGTCATAAAAGTGCTGTTGGGGATATGACATTTGATAAGGATGCCACCAAAGCTGCTATAGCAGCTGCAGACTTCACAGAGTGTGTGATGTTGTCACCAGAGATGAATTGATGACTCTGACACATCAGCATATTGTCAAGACTGTGGACTTCACACAAGATAGCAGTTACCTGCTGAGTGGGGGACAGGATAAACTGTTGTACATACATGACTTGAAAAACCTGAAGCAGAACCTAAGGAAATTAATAGTCACACTTCCGGTATTAAAAAGGCTCTGTGGTTCAATGAAGATAAACAGATCCTTTCAGCTGATAATAAAACTGTTTGGCTCTGGCATCATGCCACAAGACAGAAGTGAACTCTTAAAATGTAATATGTCTGTTAGCAGCATGGAATATATTCCTGAGGGAGAGATCTTGGTTATTACTTTGCATAGTGCAGTAAATCTGGAGCCAATTAAATCCTTTGAAGCTGTTACAACCATCAATTCTGCATCTCTTCAACCAGAGAAGGAAGTTCTTGTTGGGTGTGGAGAAGCTTTAAACTGTATAAGTACTTTTATAATAGTGGAGAAGAATTAGAATCCTACAAAGGTCACATTGGTCCCATTGGGTGTGAGATTCAGTCTTGATGGTGAACTCTATGCCAGCGGTTATGATGATGGGACACTGAGATTGCAGCAAACTGTGGCAGGAAAGACCTATGGACTGTGGAAACGTGTGCTTCCTGAGGAAGACAGAGGGAAACTGGCAAAGCCAAAGATTGGATTTCCAGAAACAGCAGAAGAGGCGCTGGAAGAAATTGCTTCAGAGAAAGCCTGAGCATCAAATGTATGCCGCAGATACCATATAGTTCATGGACTGAACAAGCAGGGACAAGCACCAGGCTTCAGAGTTACTCTCTGCCTTGGTCCCACATCAAACCTCTGCCAAGCCAGTTAGTCCATTAGCTGTACATCTGACATCACTCAGGACCTCAAGACATGGGCATAATGAAGGCAGACTCTTGGTCAAATATCATGCGAATGGCTGGGGTCTATCTACTTCCTAGTACAGTCTTTGTCCTCCTCCTCTGAAATGTCATAAGCTAGGTGTCCACTGCCCACATTTCTCTCAAAGTCTTGTCTCTGAGCTTCCATCAAGTGCTGCACTGAGTTCTGCTTCCAGTACACTGAGGGTTTTGTATCCTAAGAGAACTAAATTCTCCATTCCAGGCAGAAGACACTAACAGAGTCCCCCAAACTGCATAGTCAGGTTTTCTCCATCAATGGTTCTGACACTTGGTACCAATTTCTGTATTGGTTTCCTTTCCTGGGGCTGTGACAAAATACCCTGATGCAAAAGCACCTCGAGAGAGCAAGTTTCTTGATTTGCAGTCCCAGAGGAACATGGCCATGAGGATTGGGAAGACAAGGAAGCCAGGAGGGGCTGCATGGTGGTTTGGATGGGACACTGGCCTGTCTAAATGCAGCTGCACTCAGGAAGCAGAGCACAGGATGGGAAGTGGGGCCAGGGTCCACATCCTAAAGGCCCACCCTAGTGACACACTTCACTGAGGCTCCATATCATAAAGGGTCCAAATCTCCCCCCAAACCATTGCCACTGGGGTTAGAGGGTTCAAATGCAGGATCTGTAGGACAGATCACCCTGGAATAACAGCAATGGGGGACACAGGAGGTGAGTGTTGAGGGTACTTAGCAACCTCAGTTCTTCAGTTTAG
>NC_034603.1:26715713-26717839 GCF_900095145.1 Mus pahari | reverse complement strand
TTATTTCCATTAATTAATATATTTATTCAGTTTACATTTGATTGCTGCCCCCTCCCATTTCCTGCTCACACGATCCCTCTACAATCCTGCTTCCTCTTCTCCTCTGAGCAGGTGGGGGCCACGTGGGTACCCCCTCTCCCTGGTACATCAACTCTCTGCAAGGCAGGGTGCATCCTCTTCACACTGAGGCAGGATAAGTCAGCCCAGTAAGGGGAATGGGATGCCACACAGAGGCAATGTGTGCAATTCGTTTTTATTAGTGCCAAGCAGAGGTGTTTCTATGTGGCATTAAAATTATCACTCTAGTAGTTGGCACCAATTACAAAGAAGCAACAAGGAATATCTAACGCATTTCACATCATACATTATGATGATAATGATGATGATGCATAAGTGTGTGTGTAGACATGGCTATGTGCACATAAGTACTCCTGGAGGACAGAGGCCTCAGATACCCTGGAGTTGGAGCTATAGACAGTTGTGAACTACCTTACAAGGGGGCCTCGGATTAGAACTCAAGGCCTCTGGAAGAGCAGCCAGTGCTACTAAAAGCCACACCAACACTCAAGCCCCACAACATATATATTTTAACACCGAGAAATACTTGTCATGTTACTTACACCAGTACTTGAGTGCATAGAAGTTATCATTTATTGGATCTAGGACTGCATGACAATAATTTGACTATTTGAAGAATTCAGGGGACATANAGAGATGGCTCACCTGTTAAAAGCACTGACTGCTCCTCCAGAGGACCCAGGTTTGATTCCCAGGATCCACATGGTGGCTCACAAGCATCTGTAGTGTCAAACTAAAACAAAAACAAAGGTCAGTGATTGTTTTCTTTAAATCTGTGGATGCTGGCATACAACATTATTCCCAAAACTAGTTTGATCCACACAGGTACACAGGTACCTCCGGGATATTCATATATATATATTTCCAGAAATTTTTCTTGAAATAACATTATTGCTATCAGCATTTACTGTATTTTAGCCATGGACAAAATACAGAAATTGTTCATGATTTTTAAAGCATTACCATTCTGAATGTCCTTATCATAAGCGAGCGTGCCTGCTGAGAGATCCACATGCAGTTGTTCATGGGAAGAGACAGAGTGCATACTGACAGGCAGATCCATTGATGATGTTTATTACAAAGGCATTGGTGAATTTGGGGGGAACAGTATTGATAAAAGGGGTCAGCAAGACATGGTGAAACAGCTTGGGAGAGCTCAGAAGTCTTATTCAGGTGATAATAGTTGCACAAGCATCAAAGCCAACATTAACTTACCACCTTCCATATTTCTTTCAGAATTGTCCTTAACACATGTCACAGTATAAAAATAGTTGCACCTGCAAAGAAAACTAGTAAAACAATTCAGATTTATGTAAAATCTGCAAACGTACACCTGTACTCATAAACTGCAGAGAGTATCCAGAGAATGANATAGCCAGCCAGTGTACTGTCTGCCAGAGTCTGAGATCCTGGCATCAGGGCAGAAGGTGCTGTGGAAAGCCAANCCAGGCTGACAGGCAGACAGAGATGCCAGGGCCAGGGACAAAGCCCTTCAATCTCCTTCAGAGCAAACATTCAGATTCAAACCATAAACTCAGAGTGACATGGTGATCAAAGGATTGTTTTGTTCAGTTGCTTGAGACAAGATGATAAACTTCTACCAGAATATGGATCCTGAAATTGTCCCAGGCAGTGTTCAAGACCAGCCTCCATATCAACCCACAGGGTGACACAAAGTCCCATGTTAATCTCCATCACCCCATTTGTCTCCTCAGCGCCCCCATGACCTCCTTGTTCCTCAGGCTGTAGATGAATGGGTTCAGAACAGGGGTGACAATTGAATAGAGCACAGCCACCACTTTGTCCCTTCCAGGAGAATGTAAGGACTGTGGCTGGGTGTACGTGGAGAGCCCAGTGACATAAAACAGGCTGGCCACAGTCAGGTGTGAGGAGCAGGTGGACACAGCTCTACTCTGTCCCTTCCCTGAACCCATCTGAAGTACAACAACCAACACCCGAGCATAGGAAGCTAGGATGGCCAGGAAGGGGAGCAGCAGAATGACAAGGCCACTCACGAGGACTGTATGCTCATACTGGGATGTGTCTTC
>NC_034603.1:26707466-26715169 GCF_900095145.1 Mus pahari | reverse complement strand
AGATGACTGTGAAGAGGAAGGTGTCCATGTGTCCATACTGGAAAAGACCAACCAAGGTGAAGTCTGTCCCGCAGCTGTGGTTTCCTGTCTCCATGGCTTAGACTGAACCATCAGAGCAGATGCACTGTGGAAAGGGCGTGGCCTGGTGAGGACTGTCCTTGAGGAGAAAATGACAGTTATTACATAGGATAGTTTTCCTGAATAGCTCTAGGGCACTCTCTCTTTAGGGCACACACACACTACTCTGTGTGTGTGCTTAAGCTGCTGTGTCTTATGCATTATTTAAAGACATTGCTCTTTCCATGCGTGCCCGACACACTCAGCTTTGAAACAAGACTTTGGATTCTCTGTCCTTGCCATTTCTAAGTGGATGGAGTCTTCAGACTTGCTTTTGAATCAAGATTGTTTATAAGTTATAACTATGTAACTGAGGGAATAAGAATAAACTTTTTTGATATCACAGAATGAAATTTAAATAATCACAAAATTAGCAGTTATGTAATTCTCAGAAAATTTCCTATACCTGCTGCAGCTCCTGTCTGGTGAGAGGCTGGAGTCAGATCTCCTTCTGTGACAGACAGCATTCTCTCACTCAGTTCTGTTATCCACGTGAACAAGATATTAACAGGAGAGTCTTAGGAAATCAAAACATGAAATGTGTACAGGAAATGAAAGAAGTACTGAGATCATCGTACAATGTCAAAATTTAAAAGGTGTACTATGTCTACAAGAGGATTACATAAAGCAAAAAAGCATCATGTGAAATTATACTAAGCATTTTATTATATTATATATATAATATTCATCCATTGCATAAAGCAAGTATAGTAATTTAAGTAGCATAAGAGTAACATGTTTCAAACTCTAAAAATATGATTTATGAAAGAGAATTAAGGAAAAATTTATAGAACAACATAGGAAATGGTTATTACTTTTTATATAAAGACTTCAGTTATCCCTCACCTCCCCATTATTCCTTAAGACAAAAAAAAATGCTAGACTGTCCATAGCTTCGGTTTGCTCCTCAATTACACTGAGTGCCAGGTGTTTTCTGGACCCTGGCAGTAGACATTGCTGAAAGTGTGGCATTACATGATGATTTCTATAGTCCATATAAGTGTGAATGTGTGTGTGTGTGTGCGTGCGTGTGCATGTGCGTGTGTGCGTGTGCGTGTGTGTGTGTGTCTGTGTATGTGCTCTTGTGTATTACTGGGATCAAATGCCTGGCCTGGGCAAGCACTGTGACCCTGAGTTACACTGTTAGTAATTGGCTTTTGAGGCTAGGTCTCACACTTCTTGCTCAGTAGCTCAGATGTGTCCTTGACTTCAGTCCTTTTGTGACCTTCCTGAGTGCTCGGATAGAGACCGGGCCACCAAGACCAGCCCTGTCCTGGTTTCTCATTAGAAGCTCAGTCTGTCTGCTGAATCCTTACATGTTAAAGTGATTTTTAACGCTGTAAAATTGGAAAAGGTAAATTTCCTTTCTCTTCATTACATTAACAACAGAATTTTGGCTTTTGTTCAATATGTTGGAAATCATCTGGTCCAGTTTCTCATCCTCTAAAGACAAAACTTTGTGGCAGCAGCAGCAGCAGCAGCAGCAGCAGCAGCAGCAGCAGCAGCAGCAGCAGCCACGCACTGTGTTTTAGATGTGGCTGCTTCCTTCTGGTGGACAGAATGTGCTGAGGCATCCCAGATCAGTGGACACACTTGAGCTCCTTCCTCCTGTGCATCCCTGTCACAACCACATCTTTTAACAATGAGACTCTGTATAGGAGTCATTTGGAATAAGTGTAAAAGATGTTCACTAGCCTGATGCTTATCATTGCACACTGTATGCACTGGACATTTGTGTCAAATTATCACATCGCACCTCTGTAATTAATAAATTAAACCATAATTAATTTTTGAAATCAGAGAATATTCTAAATATGCTGAGAAATGGCATATTTTATGGCAATCTTGTCCCCTGGAACTGTGAGAGCCCCAGTCCCTTTCCCCTTGTGAGAAGGGTTACATACATGCTGGAGAATACCAATGGACAGCGTTCATACATGATGATCTTGCAGATATTTTTTAAAAGTGATAGCTGGAACGTGCATCTAGCCAGGAGTTGATTCAGTTCAAGAGTATGGGTTACAGGTAGAAGAACGCACGTTTCCCAATGATCCCAATGCATACCTTTACCAGCAGGGGCACCAGTGCACTAGGGTCTCCTCATCAGGATCAATAGCAAATTCCTCAGAGCATTTGGCTTTACTTCAGTAATTCCTCCACTGCAGGCTCCCTTGTCAGCTAACGTCCTGTGCTATGACCAAGCCAGAATTCCCTCTTCCATCAAGCTGAGCTTTTTAGTAAGAGGATCATGGTGACCTTGTCCTCCAGGTGACTCGATGTGTGCACTGCCTGTCTATTTATAAATTTAACTCTAACAAAATTTTAACTGCATCATAAACTACTGTGTGCTAAAGATACAAATCTCACTTTCCTAGAATTTCCCCTCAAAAATGATATATTAAGTAAGAAAAGAAAATGAACCTGCCCAAAAATATATAGAAAGACAAGACACCTAGGGATAACACGTAGAAAGTCGTAACTATGCCTCCATGAATAACTTAAAAATACTGTGATTATCCAGTGAATCAAGCTATTTAATCTGTGTATCAAGAAAAATGAACCCTGGCTTCTAAAAACTCAGAATCCCAACACATTTTGGAAACTGTAAGCTAACTGTGAATTTATAAGGTAGTTGGTTTTTTGCCTCAAAAAATAAATCTCACTTAACATTGAAGACTTAGGTGGAAAACAAATATCATTTTGGCATCTATGGAAGACTTAAGGTCTTAAATGCTCTGGGTGCCTGTGGAAGATTGGACCTCATAGGCAATCTTTCAGAATCCTTCTGGGAAAACCTGGTCTCTTGTCCACAATTAGATAAACACACCACATACAAGAGAGATACCATTTGATTACAAACTCATGTTTGCACTGCACAGTAGGTTACAAGAGGTCAGAATGAATGTTCGAAACATATTTTCATCATAGCTGAAGCTGATAAGTTTTTAAAACCTAATTCCACTACACACTCTTAACATGCACTTCTGCAAAGAAACATAAGGAATAAGATGCAAAATGTAGTTACCAGAAACATCATAAATATGGTATTTCAAAGAATGATATAATCTAGGAGTTGGCTTGTGTCACACATTCCCTAAGACAATCTTCAAATGTTCAGCCTGACCACTGATGTGGGAGAGTCATGTTTGTGAAAGCCACATCTATTTTTTATGTTGGAATAAAAAAAATAGCTCACTGTGTCCCAGCTGGGACAAGAAGCTGAATCAATGGCAAAATGAAATCTTTCCCTGCTGCAAAAAAGAATCTATAGTTTTTTAATTAGAAGAGAAAAATTAATGAATCTGTTAATATTGACTGTATACTGAAGTCTCTACTATTTCTCAGCAAGTAACAACATCACATCAGCATTGTAAAAAAATGAATCTTTGAAATAATTTATCCCAAACATATTGCTAGTTGGCTAGATAACAAATTTCATTTTTAATCTGTTAATACAAATGTCTCTTTTGTCTTTTGCCCTTTTACCTGGAGACAACATTAAGCTTCTAAGAAGTTGTTTCACTACAAATTTAGCCTTTGATAATATTTACTGGGTTAATTGTAAAACTTCGACCCAATCAATTCTAGTAAAGTCTTTACATGTTACACTGAGCCATTTTTATTACTGACACCTTTTTCTATGAGACATTTTTCTTAATAACATAGTAGATTCAAGGAAAGTGATTATTATATTTCATTCTTCCTGTACATTCCTTACTATTATATACCTGTAGCATAATAGGTGAAAAGTGGGCTTCATTAGCCTTAAACTGAATATTTTCTACAATTTAACAAAAAAGCATTTTCTTGTATTTTTCTCTTGCTGGCACATTTTTTCTGGTTTTCACTAATTCTTTGTTGCAGTGTTAAAATTATTTTTTCTTTTTTTTATTAGACATTACTCATTCAGTATGTTCTCATTTGTCCTGGATTTTATGGTTTCTTCCACATTCAATGTTTTTTTTTAACCTTATTAACTAATGACAGATTGATTTACTGCTACCACCACCACACATTTGACATATGGATTTATGCAAATTTCACACTGTAAATGTAGCCTTAGAAAAATCTTTCCCTCCCCTCCTCTTACTTTACAATTTCTCTTAATTTTAATACTAGTCCTTTTTCTTCTGTGTTTAAATTAAAATTCCAAGTTCAGCCAGTGATGTAGTGTTTTATGTATATAAACAGTCCTCTGTGACATCATTTCTATACTAGGCAATGAACAGTCTTATCCAAGGAAACTGTTAGTTACACACAAAATTCCCAAGTGTAGCTGGCTTACAGGGGCAATAAAAATAATTGCAACACCCAGTTTGTCACAAATACCAAATTCATCCATTTTCTGTAGATGTATGTTATGTTCTAATAGGTTGTATTACTTTTCCTTGCTATGTTTTGTTTATTTATTCTTTTATTATACATGAATGGGCGGTTTGTTTCCATGTGTTTCCATGTACTTTGTACATGCTTGGTGTGTGAAGAGGCCAGACGAGGGCGTCAGATCCTCTGCATTCAATAGATAGTTGTGAGCTGACGTGTAGGTGCTTGGGATTGAACCTGAGTCCTCTGTAAGAGTGATCAGGGCCCTTAACTGCTGAACCCCACTATTTATTCTTTAAAATATTTTAATAGCTGTATAATTTCACAATAACTATATATGGACAATAATTATTCACAAGAATAAAATATTTCCTGAGGAGGTAAGAAACAGCACAGAACCACTTTCTGAAGTATAGTAGCTTCCATAAGCCCTGAGGCTCATCTTCCCCCTTTAAAAGTGCACAATTGATATTTGCAATAGTAAAAGAGACTGGTTTTGGCCAGGCATGATGACATACACCTGTAATCTCGGCACTTGGGAGGTAAGCGTGGAAAGATCAGAAGTTCAGGGCCAGTCTCCTCTACGTAGTGGGGATGAGTCCATCCTGGGCTACATGAGACTCTGCCTCAAAACAAACGATCTTACAGGAAACAAACACCAAGCCAAATAAAATAACATATTTATGGGTTTGATTTTTACAGCTAAATATAATGTAACTTGCTGTGTTGCAGCACAGACTGGCATCAGCTGGTGCACTTTGGCTCCATTTCTCCATTATGGTGTCAGAAGCTGCCCACATGTGTAACTTTCAATATTTTTAAAATGTACATGTATGGCTGTTTTCCCTGCATGTGTGTCCTTGTGCCACTATTGTGTCTTATACCTGCAGAGGCCAGAAGAGGGCATCAAATCCCTTGTGACTGGAGTTAAACACCATTGTGAACCACAATAGGGGTTCTGGGAATTGAGCCCAAGACTTCTGCAAGAGCACTAAGTGATCTCAACTCTTGAGATATCTCTCTATCCTGTCCCCCCTCTTCTGTGAGGGAGGGTCTCATTCTGCTGTGCTGGTTTTGAACTCATTATGGAGCCAATTTTGAGCCCTGCTTCCTCCTCTCCAGTGATAGGAAGACAGGCATTTNTTACCACATTAGGTCTGCGCGTGCTAGGCAAGCAGCCCACTGAGCTATGTTCTGGCCTCTGCTCCGCCTTCCTCACAAACATCAGGNTGCCCTAGGAGTTTTGAGTCCCCTGCTACGGCTATGTCATTTGCAAACCATACTAACACAATCCCCCTTTTCTACNTCATAAATAGAGAAATATATTTGTGTTCTGCCATATGTATTTGGAAATCACAAGCCCCCCAAAACTCCACTGTTCATATCACCAGAGAGAAATGGGCAAAGCTCATGGAAAGGTTTCATTAGAGTCCATTTCCCCAAATGCTGAAAAGACAGAGAAAAGTGTCAAAAAAAAAAAAATTGGAAATTGAATTTCCCCAGGAATCCTACACTTGGAGAAGGGAAGGGCTGAAGCTTGGTGCTGGCCAGAAGGAGCACTTGGATCCCAGACAGATATTTCATACATTTACAACAATCATCAGACCACCTTGCAGGAGGGGCTAGTATTGGGACGATAATGGGCAAGCCATGGGCAGGACCACACCCTGATCAGGACTGGTTACCTATGCATGGCTGTTGTCCTNCTAAAAGCTAAGCTTCATGTCAGGACACTGAAGATGAGCCTTACTGGGCTTCTTGGTTTCTGTTCACATTGTGACCAGAATAAGTTTTCTGACTTTATTTTTCACTGGCACTTACCTCTTTCTCTGGCTAACCGAAGACAGTCTGTCAATCCTGGCTTGTCAGAGCTCAGGATTTGACCCTACAGCCAGGATTATACAGAGAAACCCTGACTCAAACAAACAAACAAACAAACAAACAAAAAAACCAACCCCCAAACAAAACAGAAGAACAAACCAAAAATAGAAACAAACCACACACACACACACACACACACACACACACCTGTTTGACAGCAGCTCTCTCCTCATCTAGGTGATGTGATGACAGTAATCACCATCTCTAAGGTTCCCAGCCTGAACTGGTACCTGTAGTCCTTAGAGTCCTCCATACAGAGGAGTCTAAGGACTAATTCACCTCCCAAGTGCTGGAATTGCACATTTACACACACACACACACACACACACACACACACACACGCACACACACTCACTCACACACACACTGCCTAAGGGCTTCAAACACATCAAACAAACACTCCAGCAACTGAGCTATATGCCTAGCCCAAACCATAATCGCTGAGGAATGGAAGTCAAATTCACACATATGGGAGGATGAGTTTTAGAAACAACTGGCCATTAAAAAAAAAGAAATCATTTATTTGATGTCTGAGTACTCTATCTGCATGTACACCTGCATGCCAGAAGAGGGCATCTAATTCCATTACAGATGGTTGTGAGTCACCATGTGGTTGCTGGGTCTTGAACTCAGATCCTCTGAAAGAGCACACAGTGTTCTTAACCACTGAGCCATATTTCCAGCCCGACAATTGGCCATTTTTAAATTATTAAAACAACCCATTAGCAGAATCAGAACAGGAGGCCTCTGTCATTCAGTCTACACTGCTCTTGTTTTATTCTGTGCCTGTGCTAAAACACTCTGACNAAAAGCACCTCGGGGACAAAAGGATTCACTGGCTTATTTTTGCAAATCACAGTCAATCCTTGTGGGAAGTCAGGACAGGAACCCAAGTAGGAACCTGCTGTAGAATCCAAGAAGGAAAACCACTCCCTGACTCACTTATAGGCTCAGGCTTAGCTTCTCCTTACATAGTCCAGATCCATTTGTCCAAGGAATGGTGCTGCCNTCTGTAGGCTGGGTCCTCCTGAACCAATTAAAATCAAGGCACGCCCACAGGTCACTCTGACCCAATCAACCTGCCAGTCCATTCTGTCACCTCTCAGATGCCTTTAGGCTGTGTCACGCTGAGTCTGATGAGATGGTTTCTCAAACACTTGGTTGCTTTCAAGAGTAAACAAAAAGTTCCCAAGCCTGTGCTTTCTCCTCCATCAACCACACAGGAGGAAGTGGCTGCCGACTGTCCTTGTTCTCATCATCCTGATTGGCAGTTCCAAGTTATCACAGACAAAACCTATTATTTAGAAGCGGGGGGGGGGGAGTCTTATGTTTCTTTTGTACACTTCCTTTGCTCAAGTGTATCCCAAGAAGTTTCCAATTAG
>NC_034603.1:26658887-26661832 GCF_900095145.1 Mus pahari | reverse complement strand
CTGGGACATAGAGCCTTTATAGGACAATATATTTTTTAATGATTCTTTATTTTACCTCTCAATTTTAGTCATAAATAGGAATTAAGGGTCTTGTATTACCTGCATAGAAGTGTGCAGTTCTTATGAGTTTAATTTATTCCTGTAAAATTAACATGGAAAAGGTACAATGACATAAAAAATCAATTGGTTAGTGTTGGAAAGATGGCTCAGCAGGTAAGGGCAGTGACTGTTCTTATAGAGGACCCAGGTTCAAGTCCCAGTGCATCCATGGCAGCTTGCAACTGTCTGTAACTCCTCCTCTAGGACCATCTAATGCTTTATTCTGGCTCCTGTGGGTACTCGATATACAAGTGTTGCACAGAGATACCTACCACCAAATAAAATAGAATAGAATAAAATAAAATAAAATAAATTGGTTGAATTTGACTTAGTGCTTTTTATTTTTGAGCTACAGTGCAGAGATTTTTAAATGAAATCTATAGAACTGAAATTTTTGTTGTGTACTGACAACAGCCTGGGCTTCCCCATATTTGTAGGGGAATGATGCTTTGATAACAAGTGGTTTTAGATCCGTGGTAAAGTGGTCTGAAATAGTTTTATTTCTTGGCATGTATTTGACCTTGACTATCTGACCATGGGTAATAATTATTCCTGAAACACAATATCATGGAAGTATTACCATGCAGCTGAAATGTTTTACTGTTTCGAGAATTGAAATGTGAGGGAAAAGACCTTGCAAACACAAAACAGACCAACTGCACGAATTGGAATTATTAAAGCAAAAGAATTTTTCACACTTTTCCCCATTTTGTAGTAGCTTAAAACAGTTCACATTGTTAATACACATCCAATTATAGGTAAGCTATATTTTAATATGATTGTAAGAACAGTTTATGTATTACGTTTAACTAGACTGGGCCTCACACACATAGACGCTGTGGCAGAAGGTGGTTCCTTTAGTAATGGACTTCAACCTCAAGATTCCAAATCTCAAACTGTGACTCATAAACTCTTAAAAGTTCAGAAAGAAAAATCAGGACAATGGATGTTAAAAGTGTTGTCAATAGGGTATCATAGTAAATTCGAGTGTAATATTTTCTGGGAGAGATAAAAGAGAATAAAACATCTGTGAGAGAATATCACCTTGAAATACACACACTATGTAAAGTAGACCACATGAATTATGAGGTCATTAGTATTGTACCAAGCTGTTACATAAAGCAAAGACAACTGCCATTGCTTAGGTGTAGTCAGGCAACACAGTTGGACTCTGCTTTTACTGTGAGTTTTTTTGTTCATTTATTTGTTTGGTTTTGGTTTTTATTTTTAATAGAAAGTACATTGTGTTGGGTGTGTAGGTCAATGGGAGTAAGTAGGGAGGTTGAAGAAGATCTGACAGGAGTTGAGGTGGTAAAAAAAATTATAAAAGTATATTGCATGAAATTTCAAACAATAAATGAAAACATAGAGAAAACAGCTCTTAGAATGGCAACAAAAATGGGAAACATTTTTCAAATATTTGAAATGATCATGCCATCCATGGCTACTGTAATGTATTTGCATTTGTCTTTGAAAGATAGACATGCTGAAAAAATTCTAGTGCGGATGAAGTAAAAATTAAGAAAAGTGATGTGTGTGCATGTGTGTGAGACTATGTGTATGTATGTGTGTGAATATGTGAATGTGTGTATGTGTGTGTGCATGTGTGTGTGCATGTGTGTGACAGTATGTGTGTGTATCTGTATGTATATGTGTGAGAATATGTGTATCTATGTATGTGTGCACATGTGTGTGCTCACGTGAGTGCTCATGTGTGCACATGTGTGTCCTCACGTGAGTGTGTGTATGCTACTCCTGCTGATACAGACTGTGTTCTGTCTTCAGAGGTGGAAAAACCTGATGAGGTAATGTTCTAAGCATTCCACAAACTTCTCTCCTCATTTGTGGTGAAGGGAAGAGGATGACGAATCTGATTGTCATCTCATGAAATTACCAAGGACAAATTATGCTGATAATATACTCAATTGTGTCCTGGGATACTTTTTTCTTCATGCACATAGATTATTTGTGAGCTGATAGTTTCACACTTCTAGTAAACACTTGGCGACATTTCTTGAGTCCATGATTCTAAGAACAAAACGACTCTGTGATCTAGAGGGGTAAAGGAGGTTGCTTTCTGAGAACCATCTGGAACACTGAACAGAGCCTTATAAAGAAGCCTGTAGATCGTGACTTGATGCTACCTTGTCACTACCCTGGACAGAGCAGCAGCGACAGGTTTTGTATGGAAAAACCTAGACACATAGGCACAGTTCCAATGTGTGTTGCTCACAGTGTGGTGAATGTGCTACATGGCTGCAAGGGTCAAATGGTAACAAACCCCAGAGAAGCACAGTGGCACTTTCTGGTCCACCCTTGTGTGTTTCCCTTGGCTGTGGAATTAACCCCATGCCTCCCCACCATTCCTGCCATGGAGAGGAAATGCAAAACTATCCCAGGCTTTCACTTTGCTCCTGTATTGTCAGTATTCTTAGTGATGACTCTCTCCCAATGCTCTCAATGTCTGAGAGTCAGCCCTAGATCACGTTGTCGGTCACTGCACAATGTGTACGTTCCTAGGATGTTTTCCATGATATTCTCTCTGCCTCTTCCCCTCTTTCATTCCCTCCCCTTCCCCCTCTCTAGTGTGTGTATTTCTGGGGGGTCTAACTATGGACATTGGACATGCTAACCAAGTGCCACACCACTTTTCAGCACGGGACCTTTTTCTTCTGATCCAAGGTTTTGTTCTGTGATCCAAAATGGATAGGATCTTGATGTTTAATCTACACTTGTCTTGAACCTGCAATCCTCCCCCCCATTTTATTAGATATTTTCTTTATTTACATTTCAAATGCTATCCTGAAAGTTCCCTATACCCCCCCTCCCCTCCTCCCCTACCCACC
>NC_034603.1:26648348-26658228 GCF_900095145.1 Mus pahari | reverse complement strand
GACAGCTGTGTTCTTTCCAGCTTCTGGCTATTATAAATAAGGCTGCTATGAACATAGTGGAGCATGTGTCCTTANTACCAGTTGGAAGATCTTCTGGGTATATGCCCAGAAGAGGTATTGCTGGGTCCTCTGGTAGTACTATGTCCTATTTTCTGAGGAACCGCCAGATTGATTTCCAGAGTGGTTGTACAAGCTTGCAATCCCACCAGCAATGGAGGAGTGTTCCTCTTTCTCCATGTCCTTGCCAGCATCTGCTGTCACCTGAATTTTTGATCTTAGCCATTCTGGGTGTGAAGTGGAATCTCAGTGTTGTTTTGATTTATATTTCCCTGATGATAAAGTTTGTTGAACATTTTTTTCAGGTGCTTCGCAGCCATTCATTATTCCTCAGTTGAGAATTCTTTGTTTAGCTCTGAACCCCATTTTAATGGGGTTATTTGATTTTCTGGAGCCCAGCTTCTTGAGTTCTTTGTATATATTGGATATTAGTCCCCTATCACATTTAGGATTGGTAAAAATCCTTTCTCAATCTGTTGGTGGCCTTTTTGTCTTATTGACAGTATCTTTTGCCTTACAGAAACTTTGCAATTTTATGAGGTCCCATTTGTCAATTCTTGATCTTACAGCACAACCCTTACTGTTCTGTTCAGGAATTTTCCCCCTGTGCCCATATCTTTGAGGCTTTCCCCCACTTTCATCCTCTGTAAGTTTTAGTGACTCTGGTTTTATGTGGAGTTCCTTAATCCACTTAGACTTGAGCTTTGTACAAGGGGGTAAGAGTGGATCAATTCGCATTCTTCTCCATGATAACAGCCAGTCAAGCCAACATCATTTGTTGAAAATGCTGTTCCCCCCCCCCACTGGATGGTTTTAGCTCCTTTGTCAAAGATTAAGTGACCATAGGTGTGTGGGTTCATTTCTGGGTCTTCAATTCTACTCCAGTGATTTACCAGTCTGTCGCTGTACCAGTACCATGCAGTTTTTTATCACAATTGCTCTGTAGTACAGCTTGAGGTCAGGCATGGTGAGTCTACCAGAGGTTCTTTGATTGTTGAGAATAGTTTTTGCTATCCTAGGTTTTTTGTTATTCCAGATGAATTGGCAAATTTCCCTTTCTAACTCTGTGAAGAATTGAGTTGGAATTTTGATGGGGATTGCATTGAATCTGTAGATGGGCACTCTCTTTTCTATAAAGACTAATTATAAAGTCAACCCCTATGTAGCCAGACTTTGGCTGCTCTGTGGGTTGTTTTTCTTTCACCCTTCTCCACCTCTCTCCTTCCTCCCTTTCAGCCCTATAACACTAGGAAGGAGAGAAAAAGGATAGAGGGGAAAGGGGGTGATGATATCATTAGACAACTTCCTTAACAACTGATTAAGGAGGTTTAGTTCCTTTAGGCAAGTTTGAGCTTCACTGTCAGGATATCTAATTTCTTTTCATCTCTTTCTACATGACTACTTGACAAATTGCAACAGACTACAACCAAGTACCAACTGGTCAACCAGTCCCTTCTATTGGGGCCCTAGCATTTAAATACCCTCTAAAAAGTCCAGAATTCCAAATATTGCACAGTTGTAGAAACTATCTGCAGCTGGCAAAACCATGCCCGTGCTGGAGCATGAGGCAAATCATAGTCACCTGTTGTGAAACAGCCCCATATCCCCACACCTTATTTAAAACAAACAAACAAAAACAAACCAAAAAACATATTCCCATAATATTTCTGTGTTTTTCAAAGAAAACAACATTCTCACTACATCCCCAACATTAGATTCCTTTGTCCTAAAAATCTCAAGTTGTGTCTATAAATATCAATGACTGTATTACCAGCAGACTAAACGAGTTCTTTACAGAACTAATTTCATAAATATTTTCCTCTCCTCCAGCCCTACTCTCCTGAATCAAGTCACCAGTTTAAAGCATGAATTACCTAAATAGGCCAGTTTTCAACCCCTGTGTAGCCTGACTTCGGCTGCTTTGTGGGTTGTTTTTTTCTTTCACCCTTCTCCACCCCTCTCCTTCCTCCCTGGAAGCACTGGAAAGGCCCAGAACCAAGAACCCTAGGTGAAGATGGAGTGTGGCATCGGCCCTAGCCACTAGCCTCACTTGGAGTGGCAGCTTGTACTCGGAGCATCCCACAGGGCAGAGAAACTTGAGGCAGAATTTGATAAACTTGCCCCTCTATCCCATGTCAGTCCCTAGGTTTGTGACTGGGTCTCTGTCACTCTATTCTACTTCATGAAAGGGTATAGACAAGCTGCATGTGTGCAAATACCTTGGGACTCACCAAGTACACAGTTGCAAGTCATTTTTCTATTTATTTTTCCCTTCGCGGTAATATTAAAATAAGGACACATATTTGTGGAGGGCATTCAGTGGCCAACACTTGCCTGGCTACATGAGGAATTAGAGTCTATTCACAATACCACAGAAAAATAATAAATATATGCATATTTACAGGGAAATCATGGAGCTCAAGATAATGTTCAGTGTCTGAAACTAAAATATAAATCTGTATATGCCAACATTTTTCCAAATTCAGTAGTAAAAATAAAGAAATAGAAGACCACCTGCCAACTCATTAACTGAATCTTCCTGTTAAGCTGTTTACTTATTACATCATTCTAATGTCTAGAAAACCAGGCTCTTTCTTGACATAAAATTATTAATTAAATAATTTTTAAAAAATGACTTATTTTCAATAGATCTTTGGTTTAAAAAGGTGTGTGATCCTGTTCTGGGTCTAATTGGTCTAGTTGTTCTTCAAATTCTTGTGAATAAGAGAAAGAAGCAAAACAAACCCTATGTACACCTCTTTTGAACAACAGATTTAGTGCCAAAATTTTGCTTGCATGCCATATTGAATTATTTTTCTATCAAGGGACAAATTCTCATGGCCCTCATTTCCTGGTTGGATCTGTGGGGACTGGAACACTGAGGTGGCACAGGACAACAACAGAATGAATGTGCTAATGTCCCTGGTGGGTTCAGAAGGTTTTCCAGAGTGTATGGATACCAAGGGGATGCTGGCCCTGCCTCCCTTGTGGATGCTGATGAACTTAGACCCCCTGGGACTCTCCCCAGGCTCCTCTGGAGAGCACCAACTTTGTGACTGCAGCTTTCCCCTCTGCAAACATCAGGACCTCCCGACAGAGGGTGATGCCAAGGCAGGGGTAGGCACCTTGATTTTCTCCACAGTGACTCCAACTGCAGCACCTATGTGCATCTAATGGGGAAGGCACTGCATGTCCTGACCTCTGTGGGGCCATACCTTCTGCACTGAGGTGTATAGTGCACTAGCCACACCCAGGTACATGGTGAGTTGGTCCTGAACATGGGAGCTGGTCTTGGAGATCTGGACTTCTAGGCTGGTTTGTTGAACAAAGACAAGCTGAGGGCTTAGCTCAGCAGTGGAGTGCTCACCTGCCTTGTCCCAGCTCCTGGTGAGTGGGGAGGTAACTGAGGCAGGACAGCAGCAGCACAGGACACACACTGTGTTGCTTAACTGTGAGAGATGCACCATTTGTACAGGATTTGGTATAAAAGTGCTGAATGGACACAGAAAACACGAGTTTCCTGTGTCTTAATATTGAAACTAGATTTTGTGGGGAAAAGAAAAACTGATTTTTGTCAGATTAAAAAAAGAAAGAAAGAAAGAAAATGAGATCCAAGGAGTGAGTTTTATTTGGGTTTCCCAACCCCACAACAGAAATAAAATGTATATTGGCTCCTTGTTGGATGACCGGGGCTCCCTGCTCTGAAAAGGTAATTCAGTACATACACACTGTTATAGTCAATGTTATAGTCAAACTTGGGGTGAGCAGTAAGATCTTCAGTCTTTTAAATGATAAAATAATTTTGTTTAAAAATATTTACTGTTCAGGTAAACTGAAATATTTCCTTCTGAATACTACCAGCCCCCTCGGATCTGGCAGAATATCACAGCTTTGACTCCAGTCAAGTGCAGCCATTTCTGAGATGAAGCAGTGCCCATGAAGACAGAAGATCCCCACTGTCTGACCCATCGGCACCCACAGGTGACATCATGTGACATACATGCTTCCAAACCCACAATCTGTAGAGATGCTTCACAGGGAAAGGACCCCTCTGTGCAGGTGAACCGCTGTGCTGTTTCCAACACCGTCTGTGGGTGACTGTCTTCACCCCCTCCTGGCCTTTCTACCTGTCACCTCATCCCATGTAGGGANAACTCGGCTCCAATTTAGTGTCTGGTCCTATCCANGTTTCCCTCTGGAGCAAGGAAGAGAAAGAGGAATATTTCTCCAAGAAGAGAAAACTCACCCTGCTGTGAGGCTGAGGTAACCCATGAGTACCTGCCTGCTCTGTGTCCAGGTGTGACCATGCAAGGGTGTGCCTGGCCCAGGCTATCCCAGCATAGGAAACTCTGCTTGGTGCATGGAAAGGTAACTAATTCAGTTTAATGTCACTGAGACACACAGGGCCCTTTTTGTAGATCGAGGAATTTAAGATTCCTTATAGATAAAGAATTTAAAAATGGACCCAGGAGAAAACTGAAGGACAATTTTATTTTAGTAGAGTTTAAGCAACCACAGGGCAGGAATGCTGGAATCTCAGAAGCTGCTGGGAAGAGACAGGAAGGGAAGGAGGGAGGGAGGGAGAGAAAGGCAGACATGATTTTTGTGTTAGAGGTTATCAAAACAGCAGGCTCAGCAGTGATTCTCAGCAGCTGCTTGAGTTGGGTTGAGGGTGTGGTTAAAGAGCAAGAATGGATTTTGGCAAGTGCCTGGGAAGAGAAAGTAGAGAAAAAGAAAAAGAATCTACACTTTCTGAACAGACAGGCTCAGCAGGGAGGGCCTGTAAGCAGCTGTCCTGGGAGAGGGCTCCAGGGTCTGGAAGGCCTTTCTCACTGAGGGGACAACTGCCTGCATCCTCTTATCATGTCCTCTGGGGAGTGTTGTTTCCTTTCAGCTTCTGGCTTGTCTCCCTGAGGGTGAAATAAGACTTTTCTCCTTGTCTTAGGAGGTCTCAGCTTTGTCCAGACTAGCGAAGCCCCTGGTGTTATCAACAACTAACGAAGGCATTTGTCAAGTGGCTTACTGACTGAGCATGCTGTCTGTCTCAGAGGAGGTCACTGTGCTAGTGTTCGTGTGTCTCAGGGAGGTGTCCAGGTGGCTGAGGCACCCATGTCTGCATCAGAAAGGATCTCATCAGCCATGGCTCAGAGCAGTTTGAGCACAACGTTGGCACAGACAGACGCATGCCTCCAATTGGTCTAAGAAGAGCTGGCCGTGAACCGCATTTTTAAAGATTTATTTATTTATTTTATGTAAGTACTCTGTAGCTGTCTTCAGACACTCCAGAAGAGGGAGTCAGATCTTGTTAAAGATGGTTGTGGGCCACCATGTGGTTGCTGGGACTTGAACTCCGGACCTTCAGAAGAGCAGTCAGGTGCTCTTACCCACTGAGCCATCTCACCAGCTCAATGAACCACATTTTTAATTCCCTTTTTCTCTGTGTCAAGTTCTATCAATAGGGCCACAGTCACGCTGCTCTGGACAAGGAGTAATTGCACAGAGAGTTGAAATCCTGGACCTAAGGCTAAGCACAGCCGGGGAAAGGATGTCTCTCCAGAGTGTGATCCAGAGAGAGTGAGGGGTGTGCCCTTCCCGGAGCCTTTCAGAAGGCAATGGTGTCCCATACCTGTTAAACACCGGTTTCTCAGAAAGGCCAGTGCCCATGGGAAAGCCCTGTGGAGTTGCTGGTCGGGAAGGCGCTCCATCTTGATTTCAAGTCTTATGTTTGCTTGTGCTTTAATATTGTTTTTATTTTAGGGAGAGAGAAAAAAAATCTCATATTAGAGAAATCAATATCTTAGTAGAATCAAAGTTGTAATAGTGATGCAAAATAGTTATGCAAAATCTAGGCTCTCTAGTAATGAGTTCAGGCCTCACAGAGACACGGACCCTGAGGGGATGTGAGAGCCAGCTGATTTTGTTTTTGGTTTCTAAAGAGCATCAGCGAAGCAGCCTCTTAAGTTCTGATGCCGTGGAGACCACTAGTGTAAACATTCCTCTTAAACACGGACATAAAAGTCACGAAATCTTCCCAGGGGAAGGGTGCTCTTGACTGTCAGTCAGAAGAATGAACATTAGGAAGGAAATCTGACCTCAGGTTGTCCGTAAAATCAGACCCAACCCCTTCATTTTGCTAGGATGTGTTTCTCAGCTCCCAGTACCCCTTTGGAAGCATCAGCTCGTTGCTATAGTGACAGGAGAGTCATTTCAGCTGCTGTGTGTACACTTCTTTGTCTTCCTCCCTCATCTCTACTCTGATTCTGTTGTTTAGGAGAATGCAGAGGAGCGTTGGGGTCCTGATCTCTGAGAAGCTAATAACAAAGATAAAAGGACAGACTAGCATTTTATCACTCCTGGGGCTGGAGGGTTAGCTCAGCAGTTAAGAGCACCTTTGGTTCCTGCAAAGGACCTGTGTTGGGTTCCCAGCACCCACATCAGGAGGCTCGCAACCACCTCCAGCTTCAGCTCCAGTGGATCCCATGTCCCTTTCTGGCCTCTGCTGGCACCAGCACAGAAACAGTCAGGGAAAGACAGTGACAGAGACAGAGGCAGACAGACAGGCAGGCAGGCAGACACACAGACAGATGTTTATATATGTACTTTTCTTAAACTAGAACAAATATCTGAAAGAGAACACTTATCAAGTATTAAGTATGAAGTAAGATAGATCTACTTTTACATCTTTTCATAAAACTGGTAAACAAAACCTAAAACCTATAACAGAAGAAGAAATGAAAGAAAATAACTTGTAGGTAAACCAAAGATTTACAAACTTTTAAACATGAAAAATGTTCTTATTGATGACTGAGGGCCAGCAATTTAAAACATGAAGATACTGATTTATGATCACCAATAACCATGAGTATATATTTAAGAGAAATCTGCAAATGGCATATGGTACTTAGAAATATGCCAGTGAATGATTTTGGAAAAAAATGATTTATTGCCAGGCATGGTGGTACCTCCCTTTAATTCCAGTGCTTAGGAGGCAGAAGCAGGAGGATCTCTGTGAGTTCAAGGCCAGCCTGGTCTTCATAGTGAATTATAGGACAAGCATGGCTACAAAGTAGAACTCTGTCTCAGAGAGAGAGAGAGAGAGAGAGAGAGAGAGAGAGAGAGAGAAAGGAAGGGAGGGAGAGAAAGAGAGAGAGAAAGATAGCCAGGCAGACAGAGACAGAGAGAGACAGAGAGGGACAGAGAGAGACAGAGAGAGAGATATTACTTATGATTTAGTTATTTAGTTATGTGTGTGTTCTCACAATTCATTTTGCTTTGGTGTGTAGCTAAGGATACCTCTGAGTTTGATGTGTAGCCAAAGATGGCCCTGAACTCCTAATCCTCCTGACTCTGTTCCCTGACTACTGGGATCACAGTGATGTACCACCACATTTCATGTATACGGTGATGGATGATGCTGAGGATGACACATGGACTTCATGCATGCCAGGCAAAAGTGAACCCCAGCCCCATATTATTTTATGTATTTGAATTTACAATATCTGGGTAGTCAAATTTTCAAGTGATGTCACATGCCTATGCTCACTTGAATTCAGCAATTGCTTTTATCCCATTTATAACACCATTGTCTGTTAAATGCCTAATATCATTAACTAGAAGTGATTAACTACATACACACACTCTTTCTGCGGACCAGCTGTCTTTTGATGCAGTGAAGATGCTCTGGAGGGTGTGTGTCCTCTGACTGGGGGGGACATCAAAACTGCAGGACAGATTCCTTCACATGAGATTAAAGAGGGCAAAGAGAAAACACTCAATTCTCAATCCTGTAAAAGAAACAGGTTTCTTTTATTAAAACCACATGTACAGCCTTGAGGTATGTGTGCAGAGTAGTAGGGATCTCTTAAGAACTATGATGTCAACTTAAACTCTCATCAAGCATGCAAGAATGGGTTAATGTCTTATGGCTTTCAGTGATCCATGCAGCACTGGTGCAGGGCATGCAGGCCACCTCAGCTTTCCTGAATGCCAAAGAGACTAGGGGATGGAAATTGGTAGAGAAATTGGATTTATTTACACTTTGACCAAGCCTGGGAGAGAAACAACCTTTCTTTTTCTCTGTCTTTTCTGTAATGTGCTACAGAATCAAGGGATACGCATGTGTTATTTAGCTATGAGGTGGGTCAGCCAATCTTCTCCCAGCAGGATTCGAACCTGGACCGTGGGCCTTCTCCTTTTCTTGTTCTAGCTGGCAAGAAGACTCAGTGGGTAAAGGGACTTGCTGCCAAGCCTGATGACCTGAATCTGATCCCCCAAGCTTACATGATGGAGGGAGAAAACTAATTCCTAAAAGTTGTCCTTGTACCTGCAAAGGTGAGCACACATGCGCGCGCGCACACACACACACACACACACACACACACACTCACACACAAATGTAATTAAAACAAAACTTTAATTGGGATTCCATCTTTCTTTAAGCAATATTTCCTATGCACTTTGGAAAAAAACAAGCACCATGCTGTTGAGGCAGCAGGCCCAGAAGGAGGTCTTATGAGCAGCTGGTTTCACTGATAACCTATTGTCTCCTACACCATTCTTCTATCCAGAAATCCAAAACTCACTAAAAATAACAAAAGAACAGAATGTGTCCCATGCATCCCAAGCAAACCACAGTTCGTTTGATCCAGATGTGGTACAGTACTTCACCTGCACACTTAAGTTCCTCTCTGCGGGGAACAATGCGCTAGATGGGATTTGTCAATCTTGATAAACTTTAATGGATTATAGTAGATTTCTCTATATTTTGCAGAAGATTATAAAATGCATAATGTATATACACAGTTTATACATTTGTAAAAAAAATATTTAAGGATATTTCTAGGTAACACCACTCTGTCCTTGCATTACCAAATTTTCAAAAATCTCTGGGAAAAAAAAAGGTCAGCAATTTTATTTTAAAATACATCTGTGTGTGAGCCAACCCAAGTGGGCTCACATGGGTGATATCCACATTTCCTGTCAGCTGTGTTGGGCATGTTCAAATGCTCTGGGTTGATTATGCAGGGCTGGATGCTGGGCATGTTCAAATGCTCTGGGTTGATTATGCAGGGCTGGATTTTATGCTCTTTGCATTTGGGCAGGAGCTTGGGATTGTGGGTCTGGAGAGAATCGAAATCTGGGCCACAGCACAGTTCGTCTCTCACTTCATGGAATTAGAGGCAAGACAAGAGCAAGTGAAGCAGAGACAAAGCATCAATTGCTGGGTTCAAAACCAACCCTGTCCAGTTTCTCCGCAGGACAGCTGACTTGCCATATACATGACTCAGTTTGCTTATCTGTCAGAGTTACTACATGCTTGTTGGAACTAAACAAGTAATAAATAATTGAAGATCTTTCCGCTCCCATCACTGTCAGTATTGATGTCTTCTTCAGGTGCAGTAGAGATGGGCGCAGCAAACGACAGCACCTTCAGCCATTTCATCCTTATAGGCTTCTCTGACCGGCCCCAGCTGGAGAGGGTCCTCTTCGCCATCATCCTGCCCGCCTACCTCCTGACCCTGCTGGGCAACAGCACCATCATCCTGGTGTCCAGGCTGGACCCGCACCTGCACACCCCCATGTACTTCTTCCTCACACACCTGTCCTTCCTGGACCTCAGCTTCACCAGCAGCTCCATCCCACAGCTGCTCTATAACCTCAGCGGGCCGGACAAGACCATCAGCTATGTGGGCTGTGCTCTGCAGCTGGTCCTGTTCCTGGGCCTGGGGGGTGTGGAGTGCCTGCTGCTGGCTGTCATGGCCTATGACCGCTTTGTGGCAGTCTGCAAGCCCCTGCACTACATGGTCATCATGAGCCCCAGGCT
>NC_034603.1:26646470-26647423 GCF_900095145.1 Mus pahari | reverse complement strand
ACTGGTGTAGTGTTATCCTGTACATGCTGAGATGTGTTCTGGTAAGATAAGGGGACAACAGGTGCCTTCTGTGCAGTTTTTGCATTAGGGACACTAGGGGAGAGTACCTGTGGGTAGCTGGTCTTACAGGTAAGGCATAAGCATTATGCTCTCTTGTCCCCCTGTCCCCACATGTNTCCCTATTTTGATATCAGGGTATGGAGGGCAGGCATGCCTGGTCTGGTGTCACCCCACATAAGGCCTTGGGTNGCATCGGCAGTACTGGACCTGATCNACTCTNGTGNACAGCTCTCCACTGATTTGTGTCCTCTGGAGTTTTATAATCCTGTGTAAGGGCCCAACCTATCTGCTTTGTGAATGAACTGAACATTACATGTTTCCCTACCATTCTATCCCATGATGAGCCACCAATCAATAAAGAGTATTTTCACTCATCTCCCTTGNCAGCGTGACTAGTTTTAGAAACCAGGAGACCCAGGGACACCTCAGAGTGGGTCAGCGAGGGTGTTTGTAGAGCACTAACTGAGGGGGAAGGACCAACCTGAGTGTGTCTCTGCACCCCAGAGGGTTAACAAGACTAAGACAGAAGAAACAAGCATGAAGCCACACCTCCCTGCAGTTTCCAGGCTGCCCTGAGGTGAGAAGCAGCTCAGCTTGCCATGCCTTCTTCACAAGCAGAACCATCAGAACCCCTGAGCCTCTGCGCAGTACTTCTTCCTCAAAGCTAAGTGACTTAGTCAGAGTAATGAAGTGGTAACTAATGTAATAGAAAGCTAAGTAATGTAGCAGCAAGGGTAAGTTCTCACCAGCTTAACCTGGTTCCAAGTAGGACACAACTGTTCTTAGAAATTTATTTCATATGCTTGTTTTAAATATCTTTTTGATTACTTTTATTTAGTGTGTGTGTATGTGTGTGTGTGTGTCTGTGGTGTGTGGTGTGTGTGTGTGTGTGT
>NC_034603.1:26545598-26581636 GCF_900095145.1 Mus pahari | reverse complement strand
AGCCTGGGGCTCATGATGACCATGTAGTGCAGGGGCTTGCAGACTGCCACAAAGCGGTCATAGGCCATGACAGCCAGCAGCAGGCACTCCACACCCCCCAGGCCCAGGAACAGGACCAGCTGCAGAGCACAGCCCACATAGCTGATGGTCTTGTCCGGCCCGCTGAGGTTATAGAGCAGCTGTGGGATGGAGCTGCTGGTGAAGCTGAGGTCCAGGAAGGACAGGTGTGTGAGGAAGAAGTACATGGGGGTGTGCAGGTGCGGGTCCAGCCTGGACACCAGGATGATGGTGCTGTTGCCCAGCAGGGTCAGGAGGTAGGCGGGCAGGATGATGGCGAAGAGGACCCTCTCCAGCTGGGGCCGGTCAGAGAAGCCTATAAGGATGAAATGGCTGAAGGTGCTGTCGTTTGCTGCGCCCATCTCTACTGCACCTGGGGAAGACATCAATACTGACAGTGATGGGAGCGGAAAGATCTTCAATTATTTATTACGTGTTTAGTTCCAACAAGCATGTAGTAACTCTGACAGATAAGCAAACTGAGTCATGTATATGGCAAGTCAGCTGACATGCGGAGAAACTGGACAGGGTTGGTTTTGAACCCAGCAATTGATGCTTTGTCTCTGCTTCACTTGCTCTCTCGTCTTGCCTCTAATTCCATGAAGTGAGAGATGAACTGTGCTGTGGCCGATTTTGACTCTCTCCAGACTCTTTCCAGTCCCAAGCTCCTGCCCAAATGCAAAGAGCATAAAATCCAGCCCTGCATAATCAACCCAGAGCATGTGAACGCGCCCAGCATCCAGTCCTGCATAATCAACCGAGAGCATGTGAATATACCCACCATCCAGCCCTGCATAATCAACCCAGATCATTTGAACACGCCCAGCACAGCTGACAGGAAATGTGGACATCACCCATGTGAGCCCACGTGGGTTGGCTCTCACACAGATGTGTTTGAAAATAAATTTGCTGGCTTATTCTTTAGAGTTTTTTGAAAATTTGGTAATTCAAGGACGCACTGGTGTTACCTACAAATATCTTTAAATTTTTTTACAAATGTATAAACTGCATATATACATTATGCATTTTATAATTTACTGCAAAATATAGAGAAATCTGCTGTAATCCATTAAAGTTTATCAAGATTGACAAATCCCATCTAGAGCATCGTTCCCAGCAGAGAGGAACTTAAGTGTGCAGGTGAAGTACTATACCACATCTGGATCAAAGGAACTGTGGTTTGCTTGGGATGCATGGGACACACTCTGTTCTTTTGTTATTTTTAGCGATTTGGGGATTTATGGATAGAAGAATGGTGTAGGAGACAATAGGTTATCAGTGAAACCAGCTGCTCATAAGACCTCCTTCTGGTCCTGCTGCCTGAACAGCATGGTGCTTGTTTTTTTCCAAAGTGCATAGGAAATATTGCTTAAAGAAAGATGGAATCCCAATTAAAGTTTTGTTTTAATTACATTTGTGTGTGAGTGTGTGTGTGTGTGTGTGTGTGTGTGTGTGCGCGCGCGTGCGCATGTGTGCTCACCTTTGCAGGTACAAGGACAACTTTTAGGAATTAGTTTTCTCCCTCCATCATGTAAGCTTGGGGGATCAGATTCAGGTCATCAGGCTCGGCAGCAAGTCCCTTTACCCACTGAGTCTTCTTGCCAGCTAGAACAAGAAAAGGAGAAGGCCCACGGTCCAGGTTCGAATCCTGCTGGTAGAAGATTGATTGACTAACCTCAGAGCTAAAAAACACATTCATAGACCCTTGCTTCTGAAGCACATTACAGGAAAGGCAGAAAGAAAGAAAGGTTCTTTCTTTCTCAGGCTTGGTCAAAGTGTAAATAAACCCAATTTCTCTACCATTTTCCAAGCCCTAAATCTTTGGCATTCAGGAAAACTGAGGTGGCCTGCATGCCCTGCACCAGTGCTGCATGGATCACTGAAAGCCATGAGACTTTAACCCATTCTTGCATGCTTGATGAGAGTTTAAGTTGACATCATAGTTCTTAAGAGATCCCTACTTCTCTGTACACACACCCAAGGCTGTACATGTGGTTTTAATAAAAGAAATTTGTTTCTTTTACAGAATTGAAAATTGAGTGTTTTCTCTTTGCCCTCATTAATCTCATGTGAAGGAATCTGTCCTGCAGTTTTGATGTCCCCCCCCCCCAAGTCAGAGGACACACACCCTCCAGAGCATCTTCACTGCATCGAAAGACAGATGGTCCACAGAAAGAGTGTGTGTATGTAGTTAATCACTTCTAGTTAATGATATTAGGTATTTAACAGACAATGGTATTATAAATTGGAAAAAAGCAATTCCTAAATTCAAATGAATATAGACATGTGACATCATATGAAATTTTGTCCACCCAGATATTGTTAGTTCAGTAGGTAAAAAAACAAAATATGGTGCCGGGGTTCATCTTTTACAGTGAAATATGCTTGCCTAGCATGCACGAAGTCCCCAGTACCCAGTAAACAAGATGTGGTGGTACACCACTGTAATCCCAGTAGTCAGGAAACAGAGGCAGGAGGATTTGGAGATCAAGGCCTTCTCTGGTTACACATCAAGTTAAGGGCTATCCTGAGCTACACAATAAACCCAAATGTATGGTGAGAAAACACACATAACTAAAGAGCATATTAAATAATAAATGATATTTATCTTTCTGTCTCTCTCTGTCTTTTCTTTGATCCCCCGTGTGTGTATGTGTGTGTTTGTGTCTGTGCGCGCGCGCGTGCATGCGCGCACCCCCACAAGGTCAACACATATAAACACTGTCTATTTGTATTCTCGAACATGTAATATTTCTCATGTTTAAAAGTCATTTGTAAACCTTGTTTTCCTACAAGTCTTTTTGTTTTCATTTCTTGTTCTGTTTTTTAATGTGTGTTTCTTTTTGAAAGATGTAAAATGGATCTCTTTTACTTCATATTTCACTCTACAAGTGTGGTCTTACATATATATTTTCTAGTTTAAGGAAAGTACATATATAAACACCTGTCTGTGTGTCTATGTCTGTGTGTGTTTGTGTCTGTCTGTCTGTCTGTCTGTCTGCCTGTCTGCCTGTCTCTGTCTTTCTCTGACTCTGTGCAGGTGCCAGCAGAGCCAGAAAGGGACATGGGAGCTGCTGGAGCTGGAGCTGGGGCTGGGGCTGGGGGTGGGGCTGGGGCTGGGGCTGGGGCTGGGGCTGGGGCTGGGGCTGGGGCTGGAGGTGGTTGAGAGCCTCCTGATGTGGGTGCTGGGAACCCAACGCAGGTCCTTTGCAGGAACCAAAGGTGCTCTTAACTGCTGAGCAAACCCTCCAGCCCCAGGAGTGATAAAATGCTAGTCTGTCCTTTTATCTTTGTCATTAGCTTCTCAGAGATCAGGACCCCAACGCTCCTCTGCATTCTCCTAAACAACAGGATGAGAGTGGAGGCAAAGGAGGAAGATGAAAGAGGCTGCACACACTGCAGCTGATGTGGCTCTCTAGAAACACATCCTAGCACAACGACGCGCTTGGCTCTGATTTTCAGGACACCTTCAGTTTTCCTTCCTAACATTCATTCTTCTGACTGACACAGTCAAAAACGGCCTTCTCCTGGGAAAATTTGGTGACTTTTTATGTACATGTTTAAGAGAAATGTTTACACTGGTGGCCTCAGTGGCATCAGATCTTAAGAGGCTGCTTCGCTGATGCTCTTTTTTAAAAAAAATCCAGCTTACTCTCACATCCCCTCCAGGTTCGTGCCTCAGTGAAGCCTGAAGTCATTACTAGAGTGCCTAGATTTTGCATAATGCACTATTTCAAATTGGATTTTACTAAGCTACTGATTTCTCTAATATGAGATTGTTTTCTCTCTCCCTAAAATAAAAACAATATTAAAGCACAAAAAAACATAAGATCTGAAATCGAGATGGAGCGCATTCCCCACCAGCAACTCCACAGACCTTTCCCACGGGCACTGGCCTTTCTGAGAAATTGGTATTTAACAAGTATGGGACACCTTTGCTATCTGAAAGGCTCTGGGAAGGGCACGCCCCTCACTCTTTCTGAATCACACTCTGGAGGGACATCCTTTCCCCGGCTGTGCTTAGCCTTAGGCCCAGGATTTCAGCTCTCTGCGCAAGCACTCGTTGTCCAGAGCAGTGTGACTGTGGCCCTATTGATAGAACTTGATAGAGAGAAAAAGGGAATTTAAAAAGCCATAATCTCTAACAATAAAACAATTCCTTAAGGTCTCATCATTCACAAGTTCTACTTGTACTATTAAGCTTTAAATAATAAAAAAACACAAGGCATCAGTATGAAAACAGACACATTGATCAATAAAGTCAAACTGAGTACCCAGATATAAATCCACATACCCCATGGACACCTATTTTTCCCTTCTTCCTTCCTTCTTCCTTCTTCCTTCTTCCTTCCTTCCCTCCCTCCCTCTCTCTGTCCCTCCCCCGTTTCTTTCTCTATTTCAGAAGTACCACTGGGGTGTCCTGGGTTCACTTCTGCTTACTGCCTACCAACAGGATTCTTTTAGCACCAGACTAGCTCCCTGTCCAGATCCTCTGGCACCAGACTGGTGGTGTCCTAGGGTCACTTTTTTTCAGGGAATGTTAGGCCAGGAATCATTCAGATGTCCTCGGGTCAGAACGCTGAACTTTGACAGAGCCTCTTTCCACTCTGTTACCTGGTGACACACATCTGATACAGCAATCCAAACTGCAACAACTCTAGAGGCCGGATAATAAAATAATTATTAACTTAAATAACCATTTAGAGTTTCCCAGAGATATTCTTTACGTTTAAACTATCATGTGCTGTTAATAAACTCATGTATTAATACACTAGATTACTTTGAATTTCTTGTAATAAAAATCAGTATTTTGTACTTTTTATACTGAGGCAATATAAAGTATTTTACTTCATGTTTTCCCTTCAAAATAAATATAAATTTTACCAATAAATGCAAAAAAAGTTTAACTTAAAAAAACCAAACCAAATCAAAACAAAACAAAACAACAACAAAACAAAACCAAACAAACAAAAAACTGTTCATGGCCAGCTGCTCTTGCCAGACCAATTGGTGGCATATGCCTGTCAATGCCAGCTTCATGGTCAAACTGCTCTGAGCCATGGCTGACGAGATCCTTTCTGATGCAGACATGGGTGCCTCGGCCACCTGGACACCTCCCTGAGACACACGAACACTAGCACAGTGACCTCCTCTGAGACAGACAGCATGCTCAGTCAGTAAGCCACTTGACAAATGACTTCATTAGTTGTTGATAACACCAGGGGCTTCGCTTGTCTGGACAAAGCTGAAACCTCCTAAGACAAGGAGAAAAGTCTTATTTCACCCTCAGGGAGACAGACAAGCCAGAAGCTGAAAGGAAACAACACTCCCCAGAGGACATGATAAGAGGATGCAGGCAGCTGTCCCCTCAGTGAGAAAGGCCTTCCAGACCCTGGAGCCCTCTCCCAGGACAGCTGCTTACAGGCCCTCCCTGCTAAGTCTGCCTGCTCAGAAAGAGTAAAATCTTTTTCTTTTTCTCTACTTTCTCTTCCCAGGCACTTGCCAAAATCCATTCTTGCTCTTTAACCATGCCCTCAACCCAACTCAAGCAGCTGCTGAGAACCACTGCTGAGCCTGCTGTTTTGATAACCTCTAACACAAAAATCATGTCTGCCTTTCTCTCCCTCCCTCCCTCCTTCCCTTCCTGTCTCTTCCCAGCAGCTTCTGAGATTCCAGCATTCCTGCCCTGTGGTTGCTTAAACTCTACTAAAATAAAATTGTCCTTCAGTTTTCTTCTGAGTCCATTTTTAAATTCCTTTATCTATAAGGAATTTTAAATTCCTTGATCTACAAAGAGGGCCCTGTGTGTCTCAGTGACATTAAACTAAATTAGATACCTTTCCATGCACCAAGCAGAGTTTCCTATGCTGGGNTAGCCTGGGCCAGGCACACCCTTGCATGGTCACACCTGGACACAGAGCAGGCAGGTACTCATGGGTTACCTCAGCCTCACAGCAGGGTGAGTTTTCTCTTCTTGGAGAAATATTCCTCTTTCTCTTCCTTGCTCCAGAGGGAAACNTGGATAGGACCAGACACTAAATTGGAGCCGAGTTNTCCCTACATGGGATGAGGTGACAGGTAGAAAGNCCAGGAGGNGGTGAAGACAGTCACCCACAGACGGTGTTGGAAACAGCACAGCGGTTCACCTGCACAGAGGGGTCCTTTCCCTGTGAAGCATCTCTACAGATTGTGGGTTTGGAAGCATGTATGTCACATGATGTCACCTGTGGGTGCCGATGGGTCAGACAGTGGGGATCTTCTGCCTTCATGGGCACTGCTTCATCTCAGAAATGACTGTACTTGACTGGAGTCAAAGCTGTGAGCTTTTGCCAGGTCCTAGGAGGACTGGCAGTATTCAGAAGGAAATATTTCAGTTTACCTTAACTTTTAATTTTTTTAAACAAAATTATTTTATCATGTAAAAGACTGAAGATCTTATTTCCCACCCCAAGTTTGACTATAACATTGACTATAACAGTGTGTATGTACTGAATTACCCTTTCAGAGCAGGGAACCCGGGTCATCCAACAAGGAGCCAATATACATTTTATTTCTGTTGTGGGGTTGGGAAACCCAAATAAAACTCACTCCTTGGATCTCATTTTCTTTCTTTCTTTCTTTTTTTTAATCTGACAAAAATCAGTTTTTCTTTTCCCCACAAACTCTAGTTTCAATATTAAGACACAGGAAACTCGTGTTTTCTGTGTCCATTCAGCACTTTTATACCTGATCCTGTACAAATGGTGAATCACTCACAGTTAAGCAACACAGTGTGTGTCCTGTGCTGCTGCTGTCCTGCCTCAGTATCCCGGAGTTACCTCCCCACTCACCAGAAGCTGGGACAAGGCAGGTGAGCACTCCACTGCTGAGCTAAGCCCTCAGCTTGTCTTTGTTAAACAAACCAGCCGAGGAGAAGTCCAGATCTCAGAGACCAGCTCCCATGTTCAGGACCAACTCACCATGTACCTGGGTGTGGCTAGTGCACTATACACCTCAGTGCAGAAGGTGTGGCCCCACAGAGGTCAGGACATGCAGTGCCTTCCCTATTAGATGCACATAGGTGCTGCAGTTGGAGTCACTGTGGAGAAAATCAAGGTGCCTACTTCTTTCTGCCTTGGCATCACCCTCTGTCTGGAGGTCCTGATGTTTGCAGAGGGGAAAGCTGCAGTCACAAAGTTGGTGCTCTCCAGAGGAGCCTGGAGAGAGTCCCACGGGGGTCTAAGTTCATCAGCATCCACAAGGGAGGCAGGGCCAGCATCCCCTTGGTATCCCCACGCTCTGGGCAATCTTCTGAACCCACCAGGGACATTAGCACATTCATTCTGTTGTTGTCCTGTGCCACCTCAGTGTTCCAGTCCCCATAGATCCAACCAGGAAATGAGGGCCAGGAGAATTTGTCCCTTGATAGAAAAATAATTTAATATGGCATGCAAGAAAAATGTGGACACTAAATCTGTTCAAAAGACGGGACTACATAGGGACTGTTTTGGTTTTTTTCTCTTATTCTCAAGAATTATTATGTGGCTTTTTAAAAAAAAAAAAAAAAACATTTGAAGGTCAACTAGACCAGTTCAACCCAGAACAGGGTCACACACCTTTTAAAACCCAAGATCCATTGAAAATCAGTCTTTTTTTTTTTTTTTTTTTTTAAAATATCTTTAACCAATAATTTTATGTCAAGAAAGAGCCTGGTTTTCTAGACATTAGAAGGATGTTATCAGTAAATGGCTTAACAGAAAGATTCAGTTAATGAGTTAGCAGGTGATCTTTTATTTCCCTATTTTTACTATTGAATTTGGGAAAATGTTGGCATATGTGGACTTATATTTTAGCTTCAGAAACTGAACATTATCTTGAGCTCCCTCATTTCTTGGTAAATATACATATACTTATTGTTTCTCTGTGGTATTGTGAATAGACTCTAGGACCTCATATAGCCAGGCACATGTTGGCCACCAAACGACTCCATAGACCTGTGTCCTTGTTTTAATATTACTGTGAAGAGAAAAAAATAAATATAAAAATAAATAGAATCCAAGTCCTTCAAATCAGCAAGCGGATGCTGGAGACAAAAGATGGAATAGAGCCATTGGCTAAGGAAGGCATCAAAATGGCAGCGTAGGCCCTTTAGATGAAATGTAGTTACAGCTACAGAGAATATCTGCTAGAAACTGTGTACTTGGTGAGTCCCCAGTTATTTGCACACATGTGGGTTGTCTATACCCTTTCCTCCTTCACATGCAATAGAACAGAGTGACAGAGACCCAGTCACAAACCAAGGGGCTGATGTGAGATAGAGGGGCTAGTTTATCAAATTCTAGTGCCTCAAGTTTCTCTGCCCTGTGGGATGCTACGAGTAGGTAAGACTAGTGGGTAGGGCCAGTGTCACACGCCATCTTCCCCTAGAGTTCTTGATTCTGGGCCTGTCTTGTGTGCTGAGAAAACTGGCTTATTTATGTAATTTAGGTATTAAACTTGTGACTTGATTCAGGGGAGTGGGGCTGTAGGAGAGGAAAATATTTATGAAATTAGTTCTGTAAAGAACTCATCTAGTCTGCTGGAAATACAGGAATTGGTATTTATAGACACAACTTGAGAGTTATAAGACAAAGGAATCTAATATTGGGGGTGTAGTGAGAATTTTGGTTTCTCTGAAAAATGCAGAAATAGTATGAGGATATTGTTTTGTTTGAATCAGGTGTGGGGATATGGGACTCTTTCACAGCAGGTGACTATGATTTGGCTCATGCTCTAGCAGGGACGTGGTTTTGCCAGCTGCAGATAGTTTCTACAACTGTGCAACATTTGGAATTCTGGGAATTTTTCAGAGGGTATATAAATGCTAGGGCTCCAGTAGAAGGGGCTGTTTGGCTACTTGGTGGTTGGTTGTAGTCTGTTGCAGTTTGTCAAGTAGCAGTCATGTGCAAAGAGATGAAAAGAAGAAATCAGATATCCTGACAGTGAAACTCAGACTTGCCCCACAGACCTTCCCTGATCAGCAGGAAGTTGTTTAAGGATATCAATAACTCCTTTCTTTCCCTCTCCTTCCTAGTGTTACAGGGCTGAAAGGGGGGGGGGGGAGAGGTGTTGAGAAGGGTGAAAGAAAAAAAGAACTTCCAAAGTAGCCAAAGTCTGGCTACATATGGGTTGAATTTAAAATTATTCTTTATAGAGAAGAGAGTGCAAGCAGTGTGAAGGAAGTGTTGGGCCAGGTAGCATTCGTGAACCCCACAAGACCACTAAGGAGCCAATTCCAACGCAATCACATTAGGGTCTCTTTATTCAAGCTTGAACTTGGGCTCCCCACCAGCCCTGGCACAGCAGTATAGGAAGGTGGAACCCCCAGCCCAGTTTCATGAAAGCGTTTATAGATCCAAGAAGGGGGTACACATCTGATTGGGGGGGTGATTATGGCTTTTAACATAATTGGCTGGTGCTGGGAGCCAACCCATAAACTTAACTTCTGCTTTCCTCCTGACTGGTGGTTGTCAGGAAGTGAAGTGTCAGGGGCAGGCTTGTAACCTGGAGGTGCAGTTTTGTTGGGGAATTACCTGGAAACTGGTGTTAGACACAGGTCTTGTTGGAGGGGGGCGGTAACCTGGGAACTGTTGCTAGGTGCCAGTTTGTTTGTTAACACAAGTTCAAGCTTAGCTCAGTTTCTCTAAGATAGAGTCTAAACCCAAAAATCTCTCAGAAGTAAGAGAAACTTGAGAAAGTGGAAAATAATAATACTGCAGACTAGAAAATGTCCAGTCTATAGTAAGAAGAATGCACAGTAGGATAGAGATGATGGGAAAGGAGCAGATACCAGACGTCCCGTGAGGGAGTGGTCCTGCCATACAACTCAGAAGAGAGGTCCATACACCAGAATGGAATCCATTTCTTCCATTTTCCTGTGTGTCTGTGTGAGATATGAGTTCATATGAGGGTGACCCAAATATGTGGAGCACGATGTAGGAAATCATGCTTAATTACTCTTCCACTTTACCGGGACAGGGTCTCTAAATCAAGCCCGGAGCTAATTGATATGGACAGACAGCTTACTTTGGGGATCTTTTCTGGAGTTACAGGAGGGCCCCATACCCACTTGAAATTTGCATGGGTTCTAGGGACCCAAACTGTGGCCCTCACACTTACAAGACAAGCAATTAAACAGAGACATTCCCTGCTTCCGGTATCATTTAACTAAGTTCCTAGGTGGTTCCCCACATTCCAAGTCAGTAAAATATCCTATATGTGGCCTACATATCCCAAGGGAATGCACTAATTAATGATGTCTTTGTGATATGGTAAAGACTCCAAACTCCAGCTCGCTTAGTGAAACCATGTCTGAGAATGCAGTACTATCCCATTGCTGGAATCCTGTATGCCTCCAAAGTTGACTTTTTAGTTAAAAATTTCCTGTGTCTAAAATAGACTGAACAAGGTTAGCATTTAGCATGAACCTTTATTGGATGGTGGCCGCTTAGTTACAAATAGTATCTCTATATTTAATTTTGCAAGACATTTCTAGTTACATCATTTAATTCTCTTTCCAGGTGCTTAATCATTTACTCATTCAACAAATAAGCATTCAGCCATAACCACAGACAGCCAGTGTTTGAGATCCTGGAATGTACTTAGGAATATCCTGTTAATAAATATCCTGTTCTTCTTTATGATGCTAACATGGCACCATGAACAGACAAATAAGTTAGTAATTAAGTAAGAGTTCAGTAAGGTGTACTAGGAACTGATATATATATATATATATATATATATACACACACATAGGTTAAGTGGACCTCTATAAGCTTGGTGACAGAGACTGGGAAAGTGTGCTCTGGGGGTGTGGAGAGAAGGTGTGTCCAGTGAGAAGCCTTCAGTGGGTCTATCAAAGAGAATGAAACAGATGAAGAAGCACTGGGAAAAAGGAACTGTAAGCATACATCACAGCTGGGGAGCAGCCCTGTGGTGGAAAGAACTTGCTTTAATACAGCTCTACCATGCAGGCAAGGTAGCTGGAGCGGACTGAAAATGAGGGTGTGTGTGACAGAAATGGAGGAGGGATTGGACTCAGGTCTTTGAGGACCCAGTGCTCAGCATGAAGGGTGAAGGTTACACTGGACTCTAAACCTAGTGAGGGTCAGTCCAGCAGCTCCACTGTCTGACACCTGAGTAGGTGTGTTGAAGATGAATGTGGGTGGAGCAGACCCAGCTGGGATACTGTAGAGAAATGAGTGCAGTGATGCAGAAGAAGTGGGAGCAGGGTGGGGAGGGCTGAAAGTGCAGGCTGCTACTGCAACAGCTAGTAGCCAAGATGGCTGGACTCTGTAGCCCTTTGAAAGCCAAGCCACTGTGTCACTGCTGAGGGACTAGAGGTGGACGGAGAATCAGGACCACAGCAAAGGAGTTTCTTGGGCTGAGAGACAGAAGGGAAGACACTGACAAGCACTAGATACAGAAACTCTTTTCCCCTGTTTTTAATTAGAGAAAGATTTACTGTGGTAGGGTCAGGGGCTAAATTTTAGGCTAGATTTTAAATGCCTATGGAGTTCAAGACAACATTTACATATGAAAAGGTATTGTATTGAAAGGCTAGGGGAGGTGGGGAAATAGGTATCTATCTTGAAGGCTTTGCAAGCAATGAGCTACAATTCCAGAGAACATATTGTGGATTGGAAAAGCAAGGAGAAGGATTTAAACAAGAGACATGAGATTTGAATTCCTAGAATACAGAGGATGGTGTCTTTAATAACTCATATTGGGTTGGTGACTGACATCTTGCTAGGTGACATGGTAAGATGGCAAGACTCAGGGATGCCTTTGAGATGGAAATGAGGGTCTCCATGACAGGAAGAGTGGTCCCGGGATTCAAGTGTTTCTGTGGTTTCCCTCCCAGAAAAATGCTTCCCTGTCCCTGTGAGTGGTTGGAGAGTCCATGAGAGATGTCACCTCAGGTCAGTCATTGGTCCACTGGGGAGGAAGCTCTGGGATGGATTCAAGATGTTTGCTCCACCAAGATCATGAATAAAGATGGCTTGTGTGGTCTGTGAACCACCCATGGAGTCATGTAAAGACCTGTCATTTCCTATCTGTAAATGAGAGACAGAGCAGAGAAGTATATTTTTATAACCAATTAAAAAATATCTAGAAAGAAAGCTGTGCCAATATCAATGCAAAAGGAAAAAAAAGTGAACTATAAGGCAGAGCTGGAGAAGAAGATGAAATTTCTCGTAAAATATCAAGATATAGATAACCAAAATTGCCAATAATTCCTATAGAGTTGGCATTTCAGAACTTTGTGTTGTAACATTTGTGTAACACTTATTTAGCAGACGCAGATACAGAGAGGTGACAGGAGGTGGCCTTCAGTGACCATTAAGAGTTTCATTTAAAAAAAAAAACACAGAACACTTTACTGTAAAATAAATCAAATATCATTTTTCATTTCAACACCATCTTTACATAGTATTTAAATAAGAGCTAAGTTCTGGCCACTCATCAGTGATAACCTCAAACGTCTCCATTATACTACAAGGATTCCTGCATAGGATCCACATCCAGAAGCTGAGCCTGGGTGATTTGATTGAGGCCTTAACAGCCAGTATCCTGTGCAGAGGCAGAAAGCAAACTCATGTTGTTCCCGTGCCAAGGAGATTTATCACTGTGAGTGAATAGAATATAAATGGAAAGTATGTTTTCAAGCCAGTTATTTAGCCACTAAATCCTGGGAAAAAGTTTAAAATTAAAATAATGAGAAATTTTAGGTGTTGAGGACTAAATTCAGGATGTTGAATAAGATAACCAAATGCTTTTACAACTAAGCTATTCTCTGATTTCATACTTTGTGTCTTTGTTTCTTTCTTTTTGTCTTTTGTTTTGTTTTTGTTTTTTATTTTGTTTTGTTTTTCTTTTTGAGGTAGGATGTTGCTGTGGAGCCCACACAGCCTCAAAGTCCTGCCTCTGTCTCCCTGATGCTAGGATGACTGGCAGGCACCACCACTAATGTCAGAGCACAGGCTTCCTCTAAAAAATTAACCCAGGGCTGGAGAGATCGCTCAGTAGTGAGGAGCACTGGCTGCTCCCATGGAGGACCAGGGTGTGGTTCCCAGCACCCACATGGTGGCTTGCCACTCACTGTTCATAACTCCAGCTCAAGGGGAGCTGATACCCTCATCTGACCTCCTGGGACACTGCACACACATAGTGCACAAACATGCACACTTAGACACATAAATCTTGTTTAAAATAAGCAACGACTCCAAAGACAGAGGAGATCTAGGAATCAGTGATACTGGATTTAGAGTAATGGATTTCAAAAATCATTGAGGGCTGGTCCAGAATAAAGGGGATTGGGGCTGCAGAGATGGCTCAGTGATTAAAACTGCTTTCTATTCTGTTCCCAGCACTCCTATGGGGCAGCTCACAGATACCTGTAATTCCAGCTCCAGGGGAGCTGACACTCTCTTCTGGCCTCTGCAGGCATTTGCATTGACATAGCAGGATAGGAAGTCATTGAACATGGTGCTAGGAAATACCAGCATACATTCAGAATGATTCCGATTATATTAAACTAGAAGGACTGTGAGACTAAGTAGGAAGAGACAACACAAAGCAATGAGAGAGAGAGAGAGAGAGAGAGAGAGAGAGAGAGAGAGAGAGAGAGAGAGAGAGAGAGAGAGAGACGGAATTCACTAGAAAAAGGTTATTTTGAACCAACCTTATTTCTAAGCTAAGCTTTGTGGCTCACACCTGCACCCAGGACACTGAATTATTGGGGGTTATTGGGATAACCTTGGCTACAAAGGGAGCCTGTGTCAGAAACAAGTAGAATTAATAATCCCAAATCTCCCTGTATGGAGGGTTGAGGGTGCAAGAATAGCATTTAATTCTAGCTTTTCACTGTTAAGATGCACCAAGGAAAAATGAAGCCTCAGGCAGCAGTGTTTGATGAGCCTGCTGCCTTTCCTGAGTCATCCACTCTACGAATTTCCTCAGAATGTGAACCACCCTAGATCCACTCATAAGTCCCAATGGGAGAATCTCTACTGTGCAGGCCTACAGAGCAGGCATTGGTGTGGTTTGGGGAAGCAGGGCACAGCCATGCCTCCCACTCCATCCAGGACTTCCCTGAAGACCAGCACTTCTAGATGGGTTTAGTATTCCTCACTTCTGGCAGCAGCAGCACGATCAAAGATACCCCTGGGCGTCCAATTTCCAGGCCCTGCTTCTGTCATGGGAGGCAAAATAAGAGGTGTTGTATCACAGACGAAGAAGTAGGGCCTGAGAACACCAGAGAGAAGATGGTTGAATGTGTAGATATAAGACCCATTTGTGACATTGTAGAAGGAGATTTCACCAGCTTCGTAGTCCAAAAAGATCCCGATGCGGCGAGGTCGCTCATCTTGGAGCACAGGTACCGAGGGAGAGGACAGGACCATGTACTCATTCCCCCTCAGCAGCCACATGGCCCAGACGCCGTTCTCTGGGGACGGTGTGGTCTCCCCTTTTCTCAGCACTGAGTCTCGGCAGACCCCTAGCCCCCACTCTGCTCTTTCGCCCACGATGACTTCCCAGTAATGCCTCCCGGAGGAGAAGCCCTGCAGGCCCAGGATGCAAGGCCAGGTGTCAAAGCGCTCAGGGTTGCTGGGAACATCCCTCCAGACCTCCGCATCCTGCACACTTCGCAGGTCCGCAGTTAAGAGCAAGCTTGGGTGAGCAGTGGCTGGATCCAGCTTCACGTCCACTGTGGAAAGAATTTTGCAGAGCACAATAATAACCAAAAATGCATACTGAAACCTTACCTCTCCTCCCTCCCTCCCTTTTTCCCTCTCTTCCTTCTTCTCTCCTCCCTTCTTTCTTTCCTCCCTTCCTTCCTTCTACTGCTGTGCTGAGGATGGACCCTAGGGCCTGTGGTGCATCCCTGAGCTTAAGTTCCAGCCTTTGAAATCTTAAGCATCACTAAGAACTCTCTTGGTTTCCCATTCCTCTCATCCAGAAAAGCTGAGCCTGGCAAACGCCTTGATTTGGGGCTCTCGGAATGCTGCAGTACACAATGGGACTTCCATGGCCTCCAAATGCCACAGTTAAACCCCGTTGCTTTGTGTATGAAGAAAAACCATAAACGAAAAGGAAAACATCAGAACGTGTGCGGCCTCTAGACAGCTAATCCCACAGAGGTTCCGGGAAGGAGTAGACAGGGTTGGGGGTATATAGGAGTGGGGGTGCAGCAGAAGCTGAACCTCTTCTCTTTGCTTCCTACTCACCTCTTCTGTCTGCCTATCCCCCTGTATCCTCTGTCACACCTTCACAATAAATGGACAGGTAGTGTTCTCCTGTGTTCTGTAAGCAGGTCTAGCAAATTAATTGTATTAATTGACCCTGAGGAGAGGAATCCTAAGAAACTCTACTGACAGCTGGTCAATCAGAAGTAGAGGCCAGGGCCAGTCAACTGCGCTGCTTCTTGCCAGCTTTTTAAAGATGAGTTAACACCGATACTCCTCAAACAGTTCTATAAAACCAAAGAGACAGGATGCTACCAAACTCATCCTGTGGAGCCAAGATCGCCCTGATGCCAAACCGAGAGAAAGGCGCAACAGAAAACTACAAACTTCCATGACGAAAACAAATGCAGAAAATTTTAGTAAAACACTTCCAAGCCAAAGTCATGAACACATTAAAAATATTCCATCATTAAGTTGGTTTCATTCTAGCTATGAAAAGGTGGTTCAAGCAACACAAATCAACATATGCAACCCAGCTGTGCTGGCTCGACTTAGGTCAACTGGAAACAACTGGAATTATCCGGAAAGAGGGAATTTCGATTGAGAAATGCCTCCCTAAGATCTGGCTGTAAGGCATTTTCTTATATTTTTGGTTGTGAGCCTAGTCTTTAGTGACTGAGCCATCTTTCCTGCCCAGGCATTTTCTTAATTAGTGATTGATGGGGAGAGAGCCCAGTCCGTCATGGATGGGGCTGAACTGGAGATCCTGGGTTCTATAAGAATGCAGGCTGAGCAAGCCATGTGAAGCAAGCCAATAAGCAACACTCCTCTATGGCCTCTGCATCAGCTCCTGCCTCCAGGATCAGCTCCTGCCTCCAGGTTCCTGCCCTGCTTCAGTTCCTGTCCTGACATCCTTTGCTGGCGACTGTGATGTGGAAGCATAAGCTGAATAACTGCCCCACCCCCAGCTTACTTTTGGTCATGATGTTTCATCACAGCAACAGTAACCCTAACTAAGACAATAAACACATAAACCAAGACACATAAACAGGCCTAAGGATAGAAATCACATGATCATCTCAATGGATACAGAAAAGACCTTTAGGGATGTTAGGAATAGAAAAGATATACCTCAACATAATGAAGGTTTTAAGGTAAACATAGCATTTTTTAAGTTAAGGATGCGACAAGATTATACACAGTGCATATTCATTGTGTAGTACTTGAAGTCTTAACCAGAGTAAGATTTTAAAAAAGTTAGAAAACAAATTTGAGGGAAAAAATATTCCTACTTACATATGGTATAATCATATACTTTAAAGGACTTCACTGGGAAACTTTAGATCTTATCAATGCTTTCAGCAAAGCAGTGGGATACACAACTCACATACAAACATCACTATCTTTTCTGTCTACAAATTGGTCTGGATAAGGATGAAAAATGCTATTTATGATAGCTCCTAAAAAGCCAAAATAAGACAAAAAATAACAGTAAAAGTTCTCCCTAAAATTCTGGAAAGGAACCTATCCAAGGAATTGGAGAGTTTCTACAAAGAAAACTTTGAAGCTCAGAGGGAGAAACTGATGGTGCCTGCCCTGTCCACAGACTGGCAGAATCATGATGAAAATGGTAAGGTTACTTAAAACAGCCTACAGATTACAGTGATCCCAATCAAAATTGCAGTGGAAATCTTAGAAATAGGAAAAACAACCCTAAAATTCACATGAAAGCATACAGGACAGAGAACTCAAAGCAATCCTGAAGAGAAAGAGCAAGGCCGAAGTCATCTCAAACTATGCCACAGAGCCATAGTGACACAGCTGGTGTGCTGTTACTACAAAACCAGACACGTGGAACAGTGGAATACAAGAGAGGGCCCAGCCACAAACTCACACAGCTACATCCAAAGGAGTCCCAGCGGAAAGACCAGAGTCCTGCACTGGGGAACACAGTCTCTTCAGCAAAGGGCACTGGGGAAACTGGATATCCACCTGCAGGAGAACGCAGCTACATCTTTACCTTTCACCTGACACACAAATCAACTCAGTATAAATAAGACCTGAGCTGAAGACCTGGAGCTCTGAAGCTGGTGGTGGGAAATATCTATCCTTCATGCAGATAAAGGTATGGAAGCAAAAGGGGGGGTATTTGAATGAGGGACAAAGACCAAGAGGAGAGATGGGGCTGAGAATGAGCAAAGTACAATGTCACATGTACATGAACATGTCATAAAGAACCCATTTCTGGCCATGAGAATGTGGCTCTAGGGTTTGGTTCCCAACACCCACATAGTGGCTAATAACCATCTGTAACTCCAGTTTCAGAAGAGCCGATGAGCTCTTCTGGCCCTAGAAGGCACTGTACATACATAGCGAGGCAAAACACACTCACGCATAAAATAAAAATAAAGAAAAAATTTTAAAAAGAAATTCATTACTTTTCATGCTTACCAAAAAAAAAAATTTTTTTTTAAATGGAGCTCCCCCCTGCCCCCTGCAGCAACACACCCCACAGCCTGCTTCTTCCTGGCATGGGGGAAGAGTGTCAGTCCTGTAGGGTGGTCTATCAGCCTGATTCCATCTCTGGGCTGATCTTGTCAGAAAGTGAGCTGAGTCAGGTTCCCAGCCTGAGAACCCACGGGGGCATCGGTCAGCTGTTGCGGGAAAGACTTTAACACATTTTGATAACCAAAGGCACTGGAGTCATTGAGAGAACAGGGGAAGAAAAAAAGGTAGTTTTTTGTTTTATTTGCCCTTTTCCTGGATGACACACCGAGGCAGAGGTCAAGCTCTGGGTCCCACAGTCTACTCATGACAGCGTGCTCTCAGGTAAGCCTCTGCTGACTTCTGTCTCTAGGATCTAGGGCTCTGTCTGTAACTACTGCCTGACGTCCGCAGTCAGCTGCACTCACAGCCTGGTCCAGGGATCCGGGCTCTGTCTACAAAGGCAGCCCTGCTGTGGGTAGGAATAGGACTGAAGCCGCCGAGCTAGAGGAAGAGGCTAGTCTTACAGCTGAGTCTGCGCATGTGCACACCCTGGTCTTAGCTTATCTCTTAAACACATTGTGAGACTTACGGGCAACATGGAGAGGAATTGAGAGTTTATCTTTCTCCAGTTCTAGTTTCCTATGACCTAGTCTTGTCTCCCATTCTTTTTGTAAAGTGGACCTCCCCGCCTCCAGCCCCTGCCCCCGCCCCCACCCCCGCAGACTGCCTGGTGGCCTACCTTGGAACTTCCTCAGCATCTCCCTCATCCCAGGGATGCCGCACACTGTCTTCAGCTCCATAGGGACAGCCTCTGGTTCCAGCCTTGTGACAGCCTCGCTTCTGGAAATATGTAGAGCCCACAGGTGTTAGTCTCCAGGGGCCTCCCTCCCCTGTAGCAGCCACTGCACACTGATTTAGAAATGAAACTTACCGTGTCAAGACTCCTCTCGCTCCCTAGAAAGGAAAGGCATACTGGGATGAGTCTGATCTCAAGCCAGACACACAGTAATGATGGCATTAGAAATATCTGACAGTTGCTAACATCTAAGATTAAACTTCAGGGGACAATGAGCTTTAATGTAAATGCACAATCAATCAGTCACAGAACAGAAGCGAGCTGCAAGCAGTTTTTGTCCATTCCCTCTAAATCCATCATTGCAGCTACTTCCTGAATTGGTAATTCTGTCAATTGGCTGTTTTGATAGAGTTGGAAAGGGGCATCGAATATGTGAAGGATTTGAGGTAAATACACACACTCTCTCTCGTTCTCTCTCTCTCTCTCTCTCTCTCTCTCTCTCTCTCTCTCTCTCTCTCTCACACACACACACACACACACACACACACATTACCCTTAATGCCTTTGTAAGAGAACACTAAATGCCTTTGAACCATCACACCAAAGCTGATCATTTGATCTACACCAATAAAAGAAGCCAGCATTAATACCAGGCAGTGTTTTCTCATTTAAAAGATATGTGAACGAGTCACCTGTAATCTAAAGATAGTCAACAGAATACTTCTTGTAAACATTTGTTTAATGTGATGTGTGTCATTTAAGTTTTTGTGTTAGTGTGAGCTATGTGGCTCTCTAGGGTCCCCTCTGATTGCATGCCTTCTGCACCTGTTTCTACACTCTTACTAAGAGTGGGTGTGCCTAGGTGTTGGCATCTGAGCGACAAGATCCCACCTCTGTCCCTTAGCTTCACACCTGCCCCCCCCCCGCCCCCAGCTTGCCTCACCTCCAGCAGCCCTGGAGCTGGCCGCTGGCTTCTCTCCTCCAACTCCTCAGCCAGTTCCTTCAGGGCCTTGTTCTGTTGGGCCAGCCTGTTCCTACTGTCACGCAGTCTCTGCAGGGTTGCTCGCTCCTCCTCTTCCAGCCGCCTCAGCTGCAGCTGCTCCTCCTGGGCCAGAAACCCTCGGTGTTTCTCAAACTCCAGCCTGAAACGTTGTCTCTGCATCTCCACTTTCTCCTGTGGGGACACAGCCGGCAGGGTCGTGGAGATGGTGTGAGGTGCAGTTGGGGCCTCCTGTTCACACGTGTGGAGCAGTGGAGTTGGGGAGACATGCCCAGAGTCCTCTCTGCTTTTCCACTCATGAACTGACTGGTGGCTGTGTGCTAACAGCACACAGAAGCCAGAGAGCATTTATATGAGGGGAAGTCAGTAGTTTGAAAAAGGATGTTGGACCCAGGATCCCAATTTGACATAGATCTGAAGCACTTCTAGATACAAGAGCTAGTCCTAAAATCAAAATAGGAGAGAAGTATAGCAAGGGGAGGTCAGTAACCATCTGTCCGTCTGTGGACAGTGTCCAGCATAAGGTCACTACACAATTCTAGTTACTATTTATTCTACTAGGACTTGTGACTATCTACTAGAAACAACAGAGAGATTAAAGAAACCTGAATTTGTAATGGGAAAGTTTGAGATTGAGAACAGATTTTTTTTTTGAATGCTCCTGTGTAGTGTAGAGAGAGAGAGTGTGTGTGTGTGTGTGTGGTGTGTATGTGTGTGTGTGTGTGTGTGTGTGTGTGTGTGTGTGTGTTCACCTGTGAGTGCATATGTAGAGGACAGCCAGAGATTCACTGTAGGTGTCTTCCTCTATTACTCTCTACCTAATGACAGGGTTTCTCCTCAGACCTGGTGCTCACTGTTTAAGCTAGCCAGCAATCCCTAGGAACCTGCCTGTCTTTGCACCTCCAACCCCAGCACCGAGGTTTCAGACATGCACTGCCACACCAAGCTTCTGATGTGAATGCTGGAGATCCGAATTCAAGTCCTCATGGTTGCAGGACGAGCACTTTACCCACTGAGCTGCCTCCCCAGCCCTGGACGTTCTTTAGCACATGGTAATAATGGTACTTAGCATTTTCTGCAGGAAGAGCTAAGTGTCTCCTGGGCACTGGCTTGCCCTTAGCTTCACATCGTTGTCCTGGTCTTCACCTAAAGATCTCACATCTACAACTCCTGAAGAGAACCAAGGAATAGATTTTGCTGCGGACTTGATTCTCATGAAAGTTGTTAGGAAACCAGTTGTAAACTGAGTGTAAGAGGCAAATTGTCCCCCAGAGCGTCTACCCCCTGGTTCTAATGTTTATAATTTCTTGGTTTCACTGAAGGACAGGATGCCATTTTCCCCTTAGAACCAGCTGGAGTTACAGTCCCTTAAGATAACACCTTCCTCCAATTTTTCACCCCTCCTCCTGTCACCATCTTCTAAATCACTCCATTCATACGGTCATGGACACCTTCTAGAATTTCGTGCTCTTATTTCTAAAAGGTGAGGCTCCTTTTTCATATATGTAACAGTCAGTCCACACTGTGGGAGGCTCCATGACTACGGTTGAGCCAGACTGGGGGTGTAGTTGTAGGGTTACAGTGGGTCCAGGGGGCCGAAGGGTGATGGTGAGGAGAGGCTTCCGCAATCCATCCATCCTCGATTCTTCCTTCTGCGTGTGAAAGTTACAAGTGCGGAGACAGGAAGATAATGATGGTATTTGTCAAACCTCTCTTTTTGCCTGTGCCTCCTGTGGTCACGTTACTGACTGTAAACTGTGCAGGAGCTCTTGTCTTCAAACAGGAATCCTGGTGTCACACCTATGTTAGCTAGCCACTAGAGGGTCGAGATGTGAGGACCCAGGTCTTGCTCCCAATCTCTGCCTGATTGCCTGGGTCCACGGGTAGGCCAAGACCAGGAGCAAGTGACTTGGGGTATAAGCCTGGAGATCACTAATTTGAGAACCAATGTTTAACTTCACTCAGATTGGACACTGAGGGCGGAATGGAGTAAGAGTTATCCCAGAAGAAAAATGTAGAGGAAAAACAAACAAGCAAGCAAGCAAATAAACAAAAACCCAGTTCCTATGGGGTGGGGAAAACCATCTGTATATAAAGGACTTTCAACAAAAACAAGAAAGGAAGAGTCAGAAAAATATAGAAAAGGTTATTTGTAGAAGGAGGAAAATAAGAATCTATCTTGGGATATATCTCGGATGTCATACAACACGTTGCATCTATAATATGCCCATGGTTTCTAAGTTGCACAGTCTGACACCACTGAGAGTCTGATCAGATGGCTCTCTGTCACAGGTGCGGGTAGAATCTTGAACACTGTATTGGGTGTGTCCAGCCCACAGCCCATGGACCAGCTGCTAGTGTGCTAGGGCATCTGTGAGTGCCACCCAACACATTTGTAGATGACAGTGTTACATCTCAATGTCAAAGTGTGGGACACCCTCCTGCCACAGTGTTTGGTACCATTCCTGGCTCTGCCCAGTAGGTGGCAGCAGCGTGCTCCAAGTTAAGACTCATCCTGAGATAAGTCAGGTTAAGAAGCATCCTGTCTGCCGATATGCAAATGAGATGCAGAAGAAATAAACTGGGCTGGTGAGGTGTCAAAGAGGAGTGTGTGGGTGGACAACTGCAGACAGCTGGTTGTCCTTCTGTGTACAGGATGGTTGCTGTTCTCTGCACTGTTATACATGCCGCGTAGCACTGAGTTTTCATTCACCTTACAGCCTTGCTTGTGAATTGTGGGCTGAGGTGATTGGGTTCCACCAGTGAGTCTGGCCGTAATGTCCAGATAGCAAGACTACTTACTTATGTCAGGTCATATGATGAGGATTTTAAAGGGGGTGGGTTGGCCCAGGAAGGCACTATGACATTTTTCTGGAGGAAATAATGAGTTGGAACACAAGTGGGAGGGAGCTGACCTTACATCACTGGCCTGCAAGCTCCCTGAAGCCACAGTTCTGTCTCACCTTCCAGATGATGGTCTTCTTTCCCACGTTGGCCTCCTGGGTCAGAGCCTCCTCCATTTCCTTCTTCACAAGTTCCAAAGCTGCTCGGAGCATCCTCTGTTTGGGAAGACAAGACCATTGTAGCTGTGTTCTCTCAGGTCTTAGAGTTTGCTTAGATGTACAAAGATCAGTCAGGGAGTCACCAACTGACCTCTGGACTCACGAAAGTCAGCAGATACCTACCTCATCCCGTGCCCGACACCAAGATGTGCCTAAAGATTTGTCATTATGTCACTCTTTCCAATAATAAATCAAAATGTTAAAATGTGAGGTAAAAGGAGATGTTAAAATGTTAAAATATGGGCTGGTGAGATGGCTCAGTGGTTAAGAGCACTGACTGATTTTCTGGAGGTCATGAGTTCAAATTCCAGCAACCACATGGTGGCTCACAACCATCTGTAATGAGAAATTAAAAAAAAAAAAAAACAAACAAAAAAAAAAAACTATGGGCCGGAGCAAGCAGGACCCGGAGTGAGTGGGGGTCTGAGCAAGAAGGAGAAGGGAAGGGGGGGAAATAACAATATAGTACAAATAAGAAGTTGTAGTATAATGACAAATGGCCATATTTTATAAAATATGCCAATTTTGAAAACAGTGAATATATAAAAACTATGTTGCGGCAGAGAAAATGCTGTCTGCTATTGATAGACTGAAGGGTGATGAAATTTCTTATTTATCATTTAGTATACGGGTTTTAAAACATCTAGTGCGTGTGTGTGTGTGTGTGTGTGTGTGTGTGTGTGTGTATCTATCTACAAGAGTGCCAGAGACACATGGAGGATAGATACGATTTGCAGGAGCCAGTTATCTTTCCACCATGTGGGTTTGGGGATCAATCGCACAGATTGCCAGGCTGGCAGCGAGTGCCCTACCCGAGGAGTGGAGAGGCTGCTGCGGGAGCTGTCTCCCTTCTGCACCAGGACCCCCCGCGGGAGGCACGTGTGAGCACTTGACGGCAGAGAACACATGCACAAATATGCTTTGGAAAGAAAAATGTATGAACCCAGCCATAAAAGCTACTCAATAAACCCTGCACACGCATGGGTCATACTTGAAAGGCGGGCACTATAGGGCTGTGTAGAGGTGTAGAGTGTGCATATAAAGTGGCCTTGGAACTCAGGGTAGTGCCTGACAAGACTGGGTGGGATTTGCTTTGCTGTTGAAACTTTTGGCTCAGCGATGGAGTAAAGCCCCACCAGTCCAAAGAAACCATGAGCCACATCAAGGAGGTGACAAACAGCACAGCAGGGCCAGGGACAACAGTGACGGGGCAGATTCCGCTGGATCTGTGTGGTTAGGATAAGAGCTGTGCAGTTACCCTAGGCAGCTGCGGCTGATTGGCTCAGAGGTCTAGACGATGTTTATTAGGCATTCAATTGAGGGGGAAAAAAACGCCCTACAGAATATTTGTAGAAAACAATATCAGAAATATATCACTAGCCAAGATCTGGGTGACATTTTCAGAACTCATAATTTTTAAATCTGATTAGGAAATAACTGGTGCCCAAATTTTTACCAAGTTGAGGAAAGCATGCGGTAAAATCAAGAGAGAGGTTTCCAACGAGTTGAGGGAAACACCCTAATTTTTCATTTGAGAGAAAAAAAAATCAACCCAGCAAACGTCTTAAGAAAGTTAGAACTCCGTGCAACTCCGTGGTCAAGCTTGTCAAGGAAGGAAAACCACGCTGCTGTTCCCCGTGCTGGTTGTTCCGGAAGATGGAAACGTAAACGTTCTTAAAAAACGTGTCCAGCAACTTCGGAGGAAACTGAGTGAGCAAAGTAGCCTTCTGGTGTTGCCCAGATAACCCACACAGAGGCAGTAGGAAACCCCTCCTTAGAGAGCAGAGTCTGCTCAGCAGAGGGAGTTCCACGTGCTACACACCAGGGGCCCATTATGCTAGGAGGCTGGGTTTAGCTAGCACGTATATGCCCAACCCCGGGGTTCCCAGGGGCGAAAGCCACTCCAGTTTCGGTGAGTGTGAACCAGTAAGAACAGGGGGAGGGGGGAGGGGAGAGGGGTGGGGAAGACCAGAGAAGGAAGGAGCTTGGGAGTGAATAGTTACTAGTTATGTAGTAGCACCATTTGGCTGTCTGGAACATGTCCGGTCACATTCCAAGATCATCAGCCTCAGTGTTTTCCCAATTTCCACACGGGATCCTGAGCAGAGGCTCACCTGGTAGCGGCTGGCTGCCTCCTGCAGCGTCTCCGTGCGGTGGCTCCGGTGCTCAGGGCTGGTATCGCAGACCCAGCACAGCATCGTCTGATCCTCTTCACAGAAGCGGCTCAGGTCCTCACCGTGCCTCGCACACTGACGCGACCCCGCGTGTCCCGTGCCCAGCCCCAGCTGCCGCACGCTGTCCACCAGGCTGGCCAGCTGCCGGTTGGGTCTGAAGCTGGCGGGCCTGAAGGGACCCCTGCACTGGGGACAGGCATAGACGCCCTGAGCGCTGTCCGACTTCTCGCAGAACTCCGAGATGCACCGCAGACAGAAGCTGTGGCCGCAGTCCACGCTGATGGGCTCCTGCAGGAAGTCCAGGCACACGGAGCACCGCGCCTCCTCCTGCAGTCGCTCCCCGGGTGCCGTGGCCATGGCCTTAGCTTGTGGCAGCAGCTCCTATTACCCTAGCGGTCTGCATAGAAGGAAGGAAACCCAAAAGCAGGGGAGCAGGCCCTGAGGGTGTTATCGCCTGGGCTGGCCCGGATCCAGCAGCCAAAAAGAGCCACTCCTGGTGACAGCAACAAGTTCAATGACTGTCACCTCTTCAGAAACCCAGCAGCTCCTCTTCCGTTTTTTTTTTGTTTGTTTGTTTGTTTGTTTTTGTTTTTTTTTCTATTCCTCCCTTCCCTATCTTTATTTTGAGTCTAATATAATGCAGCTTTTACGCCACCCTAACTCACATTTAGAGGCTGTTGAAGCTTGCAACGTTTTGTAGTATGGGTGGAACCCAGCGCTTCACACAAGCCAAGCAAGTTCTACCACTGAGGAATACTCCCAGATCTCTTTTTACCTCTTATTTTGGGACGGGAGATTTACCAAATTTGCCTAGGCTGGCCTTAAATTCACCCCGTCAAGGTTGTCTTTGAACTCACTCTGTCACCTAGTCTGACTTGGAACACCCTATTCCTCCTGGCTCTGCATCCCAAATAGCTGGGAAGATAGGACTAGACCATCAAGGCCAACGAAGTTACCCTCCCCAGTATTATTTATTTATTTAAAGCCCATAAGATGGCTTAGTAGGCAAAGATGCTTGCCACTAAACCTGACCTGAATTTGACTCTCCAGACTCACATGGTTGAAAGAACTCTAACTGTCAAAAGTTGTCATCTGGTTTCCATGTTGGTGTGGCAGCACACACACACACACACACACACACACACACACAAAACCCACACAGGAAAAACCTCAAATGTAAGATTAACAAAAGTTCCCGGAATGTCCTGAAGCATGAGGACGTAGGGTTAGCTCTCGAGTCTATCCGCACATATTACACATGAAGTGGGCTGGGGGTGGTCGCCCTGCTAATAGAGCAAAGTCAGAAATCACACCTGCCCTCTTCTCCCACCGTTACTGAATGGTACCATAAACTTCTGCTGTAATCACTAAAAAAAAAATACCTTGGAAAAAAATACTCATTTTTTTCTCAATCTTTCTCCAAACTTGAGATTTTCTACTTTCAGAAATAAACTACCATACAGATGCGAGGGATGACGTGTGTGGTAATGTCAGGTGGGCAGCCCAGCATGGATGAGAATAGTATAATAGGTGCCCTCCTGCTCGAGGAGGCCAGAGAGGGCACAGGATCCCCTGGAGCTAGAGTTACAGATGCTTGTGAACCACCTGCCATGGGTGTCAGGAACGGGACCCAGGTCCTCTGCAGGAGCAGCAAGCCCTCTTTGACCACTGAGTCACTTGGTGATTATGTAGGAGTAAGTTGATTTCATAGAAGATGTGTTGTGACTTGGTCCTGTGAGGAGGCAGGACTGGAGTGAGTCTATCTGTTCAGGTGTTAATGTCTGTCACCTGAACACTCCGTGACTCTAATGAAGGTCAGTTTGTTTGGTGGCTGGCACATTCATTTATCTGTCATCAGTATATATGTGTGTCTTGGGAGTCTTGAGTCTCAGGGGCAGTCTTGGATACTAAAGTGGGAGGAGAGGCCTGGAGGTTGGACCTCATCTCTCCAGGAGCCTTGTGCTCAGCTGGTGAAAACCATCTCAGAATCAGGCAAACACGATGCCAAGTACTAACCAGGAGAAACACTCCTTCCTAGCCGCCATAGGACCATAGCACGGGACTCTAGTTTGCAGCCGCAGAGGATGAACCTCAAATGCCTCTGAGCTAACAGAAGAGGACAAGCTGGCAAAGATGAAGCGCCTGTTCCAAGCTGTGTGACCCCCAAAGTGTCCTGGGCAGAGGGGCTGGCTACATTCAGGTGGCTAAGAAGCCTCCAGAAAGGCTGGCCCTGACAAACAATAGCAGATAAACTTGCAAGGAGTGGTTGGGCGGATGACTCAGGACCTGGCAAGCTCTTCCGAGGTTCGCAGAGCTTTTACTATGAGGCAAATCTTGGCTTGGAGCTTTGATGGTGTGCAGGGTCAAAGTGTTCTCGAGGCCATCTGTCTCGGGGTTAAGTGGATAATTGAAACAGAGTCTTCAGAACTAAATGCAGAAAACACTAAAGATGGTGACATCAGAGGAGAAAGCAGGGCAGAAGGCTGAGAGGGAGCAAAGTAAACCTAGCTACAGAGTGGATCTTGCTGAGTGGCTGGGGGCAGATGGTGTCTGTGTCCCCTCACATACAAGGATGATGGTGTTAACATCTCTCTAAGGTTTCTCGGAGTATTAAACAGGTACCACACACTCAGTAGAGGTTTGCCACATAGTAACTGTATGCAACTGAAGAGAGATAAAAGAAATTGGAACACAAACGGAAGGATGAATCAGAATCTAGCTACGTTAGTCCTGAGGGGTTCCCCCAATCTTGTTTAGAGCTGCACACACACCCCGAAACTTTACAGAATGATAGGAGCCTATGGCCACTCAACAAATATGAGCAGAATAAAGAAGAAAGTGGACAAACAGAATCAACACAGGCTACCCCAGACAGCCTGCGCGGGATAATCCAAGGGTGGCCATCTACACTTTTCCACACACGGGTTATACAAATACCTTTGCTCTGTGTCTCCATCACTCGGACAGATGCTGTAGTGCGTATGTGATCAAACTAGGGACAGAAAGACATATCAAGCAAATGTCTGGACCCACAGCTCTCTGCCCTTGGGGCTCACCCGAAGCCAGACTTCTCTACCTAGGAGGCTAATGAGAAGTGTGGGGACAGCATGCTTTGGGGGCCGGGGGGGGGGGCATCGGGATGGGTGAGCTCACTGCTAGCTTTTCAGTTGCTGAACTTAAACTATTTGGCCTCCCAGACTTGTAGTCTAGGGTGAGAGCTGTAGCATTACTCTTTTAAAAACGAAATGTTATATTTAGTGTGTGTGTGTGTGTGTGTGTGTGTGTGTGTGTGTGTGTGTGAGAGAGAGAGAGAGAGAGAGAGAGAGATGGCACACTTATATGTAGGTCATAGGACAGCTGGTAAGAGGGCTCACTCCTTCCAGCATGTGTGTTTAGGGGATCAAACTCAGGTTGATAGGCTTGGCAGGGTAAAGTACCTTTACCCACTGAACCATCTGACTGGCCCCACTGTTCTTGAAATTACATGAGATTCTTTTATGGGACACACATCCAGGTCTGTGGTGAACAGAAATGAGAGGAGCAGTGTGTGGGAATACATCCCCGGCACATTCTAGCTTTCTAGGGGGAGGAGGGTCCTAACTGGGGTGTACACTTTCTCAGAATCTTTTCCTTCTGGTAGTGTGCTTGCTCCAGTGCAGCCCGCTGGGCCCGGATACCCTTCCCCTCCCACCCCCACCCCCAGCTCCACAAGCTTGCTCATGAGTTTAAGTCTTTTTCTAAGTTGCCTCTCTCTCTCCCCCTCCTCTCCACCTCTGTCTTGTCTTCTCTGTCCTTGTATTAGTTCTCTGACACCTGTACCCCAACTACCTTCGCTCCTCTGGGGCCTTGGTCTGGCTTCCACTGCTTCAGAAGGTCACTGTGTTCTCGCCAATGAGCGCCCAATGCTTCTTAGTCCCACCTTTGTGCCACTAGGGGGAGCCACAGCCCGGGGCTTAACAGCCCCGTGTTCGGTTCTGTTCTCTAGTTTTAGGTGTGCTCCTAAGCGACGGTACCCCATATTGTTCTCTTAATTTTAAAAATTGTGATAGATGTACATTACAAAGTTTAAAACCTCAAATGTACATTTAATAGTTCAGTATTTGAAACATAGAAGGCGTACAGTTTAAGATTGACATGTACAGTTCAGTGGCGCTGAAGGTATTGGTAATGGGCTGGTTTTCTCGAACCCTCTTTCCCTCTAGCCCACTGGAAGCTCCGTGCCCACTAGACAGTGAACTTCTCTACGCACCCCCATTCTTCCCGTGCTTATGATGACGCTAGCTTACTTTTGCACAAGGGGACTCAGGCGACAGTTGTCACTTGGTGCCCAAATTCTTTCGCTTTGCTCAGACCCTCAGCACTCATTCACAAAATGACTTGCTGGAGACTGTCCTTCCCATCCTGAGCCAACTAGTCCAAATAATGAGTCCTTCACTAAGCGCTATAAAACCTTTCTGCTTTATAGAAACCAGGAGAAGAAAGTCCCTCCATATAGCACATGCCTTCTCCTCCTGAGTGAGAGTGAAATCCGGAGAAACCTTGGAGTATGGCCGAAGATGGTTTGCCTGACAAGACTCAGCAATTCTCTGAGAAACAAGAAAAAATTCAGCCCCACGATACATCACAGAGTGTATATAATGCAGCTTTTTTCTTTTAGAAGTAAAAAATGCCTCTTTTTTAAAAAATTCATCTTTAATGAATATGGTGATAGAAAGTACCAGACCAAGGAGCTGTACCCCAAATCTCCCCAGTTCCGCGTGGAGGCAGCTCTCTACCCCAGTTCACCACTCTGATTTGGGGATAGTGTGTAGTTATTACTAGCACTGGACTCCATAGCTGGGCCAGAAACCTGGTATCTTAAGGTAACGTTCGCTTTTGTTGGCGAGGAGCATGTTTGAGACCACTATCGCAGCACCTGCAACTTCCAGAATTTTCCTCAGTACTCTTGGCGTTGAAGCTGAGGCAGACCAAGGTTCACACCCAATGCTCTGCGATCCCCTTCAGAGCCTCTGGTGAGTTAGACAAGCCTGTCTGCCTCCATCCTCTGACCTAAGCTGGGTCTGTTAGGAGGCTTGCTCCTGTGTATTGTGGATGGAGATGTGGATTCCAGGTACAAACAGCTGAGATGCTAACATTAACATCTCATTAACATATTAAAGGGAACTTGGCCTCCAGGTTCTCCCAGCATCCCTCAGTCCCTACTTGTTACAGGGTAGGGTTGGCATAGCTTGCCCTCTACCCTAAACTCATCAGCTCCAGTGTTGGGCTGGGCTGCCCTTCCCAATGTTTTTATTACCACCCTTTTGTACCTCTGGCCTCCTGGTTGCTGTGCCTGGGTTCCCTCTTTCCTTTCTCCATTCCCTTCCCTGTTTCCCCACATGGCCCAGCTCAGCCTGGTCGTATTTATTCTGGACTCTCCCAGATGTCCCTGCCTCTGATTATGTCTCCCCTTTATCTACAGTAAACTTTCAGTTTCCACGGTACCTAGGAGCAGTCGTGTTCTTTCCTTTCCTTTTTAATTCTTTTTTTTTTTTTTATTCAGATGCTAAACTATGCTCCTCCAGATCTGGCGCCACAGTCAGATAACCCCCTGGGGAGAGGAAAAGGAGGCACAGACCTTTGGGGAACACATGCGATTGTCTGCAGGGTCTAATTGTTCTGAAGTTCTCCGCTCCTCTATTGTGAATTCAACATGGGATATTCAAAAGTGAGACTTTCTAATTAGGCACCAAGTGGCTCATGAAGACAATAACAGATCACCTCTGATCCCATGATGTGACCGTCTGGAAAGGGGTAACTGTTGATCCCCAACATGGGACATTTTTTTTCTTCGATGGCTCTTTGTTTTAATTTAACAGTGGTTTGATTCATCCGCTTGACTTCAGAGAATGGAATGGATCTAAATCAATTGCAGCACTGGCGCCCAAATCTTCCCTTGGAGGACTAAGAAACACTAATAAGATCCCGGTGTTATCAATTGCTCTCCCAGGAAGATGCTGCCAGACGGTGTTCACACCAGCCCGTCCACACTACAGATACGCACCCACGATGCAGAGTGGGTCCTCACTGCATTCCTTATAGACAAAGCAAGGAGGCGATGCCTAAGGAGAGTTCTCCCAACAGCCACGATTTCTGACTCTAGGTTTCTCAGGCAGAGTCAGAATTAAGAACAGTGTTGGTATGGCTTCTGAGGCAGGTGGTGTTTGAGGGGAGAATCTGACTTTGAGAAAAACCTCCTCCTCTGTCCTCACACTGGCAAAGCTGTACTGAGATTTGGTCAACAGTGTGCATCCAATTAGCACAAATATGTAAACAAACAAACAAACAAACAAAATACTTCTTGTCTATGAGATCATAGAATTGCATTCTGGAAGACGCATGGCTGTCTTCATTATTGCTTGCATGGTGCTTAAGTACAGCAGACTTCTAAACAACCAAAAGCCTGCGCCTCAGGACCTCCTTCCCTTTAAACTGAAATGTATGTATCTGAGGTCTCCAACTGCTAATGACATTTATGAATGGGTGTATAACTCTGTGTGGTGATATGCAACTTTAATCCCAACAATTGGGAGTCAGAAGCAGGCAGATCTCTGGGGTTTTGAGGCCAGCCTGGTCGACACAGGAACTTCCAAGTCAGTCTGAGATACGTATTTAGACTGTCAAAAATGTAGTATAAATGTGCAGTGAGTTAGCAAATTAACTTTTGTAAACCCATTTAATTCAGTTCCTCTTTCCTTTCCTTTTTTGGGGTGGGGGGGTGGGGGGTGGGATGAGACAGGGTTTCTCTGTGTAACAGCCCTTGCTGTCCTGTCCTGGAACTTACTTTGTAGAGCAGGCTACCCTAAAACTCACCGAAATCTGTCTGCCTCTGCCTCCCTAGTGCTGGGGTTAAAGACTTGTGCTATTCCTGCTATCTCCTCGTCCACCACCACCAGGCTTCAATTCCTCTCTCTAAGCAATCTGTTTATCTCTTTTCTGCCTCAGATGGAGTTCCTCTTCTTCCTTTCATTTTCATGTAGTTCTAAAGCCTTAGACCATCCTCCCTTTACCATAAACGAATGCTCTAGAAGCTTCCAGAGCATAGACTTAAGAAGTGAAATACCGCATCAGGAGAGACGTCGTGCCCCTAGCTTACCCCACGACAGTCTGAGCTACAGCAGTGTCTCCACTCTCAGTGTTTCCTGACTAGAGCAGACACGACTCTCCCATGTCTTGCATTTAGAGAGGGGAAGAAAAGTCACATTTACAAATGTGGCCTCCATATTCTGGATGGACCTATGGTCCTGTAGGGAGTTTGCATGTCTGTGAGAGAGTTAGCTTTCCAGTATTGTGATTAAAATGCCTGAGGTTATTAACTTATTAAGGAAATGTTTATTTTGGCTCTTGGTTTCAAAGACCACGCCCATTGGTCCTGTTGCTTTGAATACATGATGGGAAAACAGATTAGAGGAAACACAGGGCAGTAGAACAGTAATTACACATGATTAGATCAAGGTTTGATATTAAGTTACTAATACTGTCATGAGAACTTGTTGCGACCAGTCTTTAACGTACGTCTTTCTTTTGTGTGACCGTAAGATGTGGGGACCAGGATGACTTAATTCTCTGACTAACAGCTTATGGTATTTGTTTGGTTTTTTCTTTCATTGTAAATTAAACCTGCTCTCTCTCTCTCTCTCTCTCTCTCTCTCTTTCTCTGTGTGTGTGTGTGTGTGTGTGTGCTCGCGCGCACACGTGCAAGTGCGTGTGCATGCACGTGTGTATGTGTGTGTGTGTGTGTGTGTGTGTGTGTGTGTGCATGTGTTTCTGTGCACATACATGTGCTGTGGTAGCCAGGTGGACACCTTGTGGGAGTTAGTTCTCTCTTTCAATGACATGGGACACAGGGATTGAATTTAGGTCATTACTAAGTCCCTGCTGAGCCATCTCACCAGACTTCAGGGCTCCCCATCCCCACTCAAAACCATCTACTTTCTTCTAAGAGGTGAGGTGTTACCGTCTAATCTCTCCTTCTTGCCCCAGGAAAGATTGCCTGTGGCAACCTGTCTTGTCGGTGGCTCCTTGACACCGGTGGCTCCTTGACACCGTCTCTCCCTGTCACACCTCTGCCCAGGAGGCCTGATAGGTCCTGTTGTCTGGCTCTGGCTCAGGGCTGGACTTTGTAAACCCCAGGAACCTCCTGTCTCTGCTTCTCCAGCTGCTGTTGACCCAGTGCAGCTTGATTGGTCTGTCTCTGCAGCTGACAGGAGAAAGGAGTGCATGGCCGGCTTCACGGGCTTCTTTACATCCTTCTCTGCCAGGATACAGATCTTAGGCCTAGATGGTGTCAGACACGAGAAGCTCGCTCCACAGCGTGAACTATACACTCCATAACTGCATCTAGACCAGTCATAATAATACCCACAATGCCATGGCAGTAAACAATTACAAGATTTCAGCATGTTAGGGTTTTTTCTTAAAAAACAAAGCAAAACAAAACCAAACCCTAGGGTAAGTGTTAACTGTGAAAGTGGTCACAAAAGAACCAAGGTGGATGTTATATTATAATCCAGCTGACAACCTCATATGTGGAACACAGGTGCTTGGCTTTGGAGCACAGAACTATGGGTATTTCAAAGGATGTAGATTTGTCTACGTTTTACTTCCTCCTCTGAGTTTTATGAAGGCTATACACACAGATCAAGCTATTTTGAAAATACTCGTTTAATGAAGCACGAATCACTTAGAAAGGTGGTCCACGCCACCACTCTAATCAATAAGCAAGGCAGCCTATACCACCACAGGGTGCTGATGTACCTAATGTCTGAAAGAGCCCCAGGCATTCATAAGTGTCAAACACATTCTCATTGGTTGAATGAATGAATGAATGAATGAATGAATGAATGGTTTTAAATCTTCAGAAGTAGCGGGGATAGGGGCTTGTACCTGTCATCTCATCTCTAGGGAGGTAGGGGCAGGAAGACAAAGACTTCGGGGTCAGCCTGAGAACTTATCTCAGTAGAACCTCTTAATATTTTCTTTAAAATTAAAATGTATGCATTCATTTTAACTAGAAATATTAATAAACTAGCTCTTCTCAATGATACAGTTCTTCATCCAGTTGGTGTTTATTTCAAGCCCTGCTATATTACAGATGATGCAGGTGAGTTTGCGATCATCCCTGGGTGCTGGAGAGATGGCTCGGTGGTTAAGAACACTGACTGCTCTTCGCCAGGTCCTGAGTTCAATTCCCAGCAATCATATGGTGGCTCACAACCATCTGTAATGAGATCTGATGCCCTCTTCTGGTGTGTCTGAAGACAGCTACAGTGTACCCATATGCATGAAATAAATAATTAAAAAACAAGGTCATCCCTTTTCCAGTTCCCCTTCCAAAGCGTCCGTGAGTATCACCTTTAGGCCAGGTCTTCCTGCTGCATTACCTAGTTAAACTGAGCATTCACGGACATGATGATTTCCAGCACAGATCTGTCTAACTGATGAGCTAATTCATTTGTAGTTGTATAAATATTTAACCTTATTTGCAATTATAGTGGTACAGTGAGATACCACTCAACAGAATGCAAAAGTTACACTGCCTTCAGAAAGTTCATCACAACCGTATGACCACTGGGCTTAAATGAAACACCTTTTTGGTTGACAGAAGTCTTAGGTCAAAATTAGTGGGATCTACCCTAATTTCAAAATTTGAAAAAGTTGACTCCAAAGAGAATGAAAGCATGGCATCTCTCCCTCGAGCTTTGTCATTGAGGGCTCCTGGGCAGAGCTGGATCTTAGCAGGAGATTCTTATTGTTTACCCTCTTGATTGGGAAATTAGGCAAGACTGTCTTGGGAACAAGGGTCTCAGAAGGGCCATGTCTCCAGGAAACCTAGGTCTATTGAAAGGAGAAGTCTGGTTCCTTCAGCATCCAAGAGCAGCAGGAGATGGCAGATCCCAGACCTCAACATAGAAACCCGGCACTCATCCCAGCAAGGGGAAGCTTGGCCCTCAGGCCTCTGGGCTCTGCTCAGAGGGGAAGGTCTGTAGGAGCAGCGTGGGCATGGAGGTGAAATTGCCTCCTGGAGGTAACGTGGTATGTGTCTGCTCCGTGCACACACTACTATTATTGGGGGTGGGGAGGGGGCGTTGAATGTTAGATTTTAAAGTTACGCTGACTCCGGTGTGTTATTCCTCATCACCATGGCAGTTCTAGCCCAGACATGTGCTCTGTTTATATGAAAGAATAGATAGATCATTGTGCCTCAACTGACCAGAAAATTAAACCATAATAGCAGAAAAGTAACTCCAACAGAGGACTCAGGATGTCGAGAGGCCACTTATTTTACTATACGTTGGGCTGCAAGGAGCTGTGACATTCTTGATTGTGCTGACTTTGTATTAAGTGGAGTTACACCTAATTAAGCTGAGGTTACACTATTTGACCCAGGGCTTCAGAACACAGGCAGAAGCGTTTCTCTAGCTCAGTGTTAATAAAGTCCATTTGGAAGCAGTCACCTTTCAAGAGACCCGTATTTTAGGAGGTGATGAGCAGATTGTACCTGAAGCATGCTGTGCGCTGGTGTGTGTGTGTTGTGGTGGGACTTCAGTGAATAGGAACCCAAGCTGACCTTCCAGCAGCCTCAGTGCATCTGAGTGCGATGTCACTGTGGCCTCATTAGCCTGCAGACCATCCCTCCTTAACTCTAAATTATTCTTTTACAATGTGTTTGTTGTCCATTATAATGAGCCCATTAGTGACATCCTTACTGGAAAGCAAGAGGAAGCTGAGGTAAGAAAGGATCACTTGTTTAGAGATGACGCAGTTGATTCACCAAGAGAATTTGTAAGTATAGATACGACTCAACAGTTCTTCAGTCACATCCCCCTGCTTGAGAACCCTGCCACCCATGTGGATTGAAGGTCGTGGTTCATACACATGCAACACCAGGGAGACTCCTGTCAACAGATGCGAAGATTTAAAGATAGTAAAAAAAAAAAAAAAATGCAGGGCCACGTGAATGTGGTGTTTCCAGTGAGTGACCCAAACGTGTAAGGAGAAAGCAGGACCAACTAAGCATACGTCATACATCAGAGACGAAGAACCAATGTGGACAATTAGGAGAAGAGTTTGTTTTCATGCCCAGGGGTGATCAAGCTGATTGGTGCTGTTCTCTCTCTCTCTCTCTCTCTCTCTCTCTCTCTCTCTCTCTCTCTCTCTCTCTCTCTCTCTCTGTGAGTGTTTGGTGTGTGTAGGCTTCTATCCCTAGAACCACAT
>NC_034603.1:26543993-26545557 GCF_900095145.1 Mus pahari | reverse complement strand
TCTCTCTCTCTCTCTCTCTCTCTCTCTCTCTCTGTGTGTGTGTGTGTGTGTCTGTGTGTCTGTGAGTGTGTGGTGTGTGTAGGCTTCTATCCCTAGAACCACATGATCTGATGATCTGCCCTTGGTTTAATTTTTTAGCTCAGTTACCTTTTGGGGTACTGTGAATTAGACATGAGAACTGCAAAAGACAACGTTGCAAAGCTGTGGGAGAGAGAGGGGTGGCGCTTTCTTCACAGGACAAGCCTTGTAGAACAGAGAGCAGACAGGAATTAGGAATATTTCCGTCTAGAGTTAGCTGATATAACAACAACAACAACAACAACAACAACAAAATCTAGTACCGAGTCTGAGATACACAACACCACAAATCCGGCCCTGAATAAGAAGGCAGAGGGAGGTGAGGTATCCTCAGTGAGGTGGAAGACAATGGGCACTGAGGGAGACATGCGTGCTGCTAAAGGGACTGAGGAGAGTCAGCTTATGAGGAGGCTCAGATGCTAATGCCGATGAGACTAGTGTGTGTTCCAAACGCAGCAATTGTCAACACCCCCCCATGGTTAGCCTTGTGCATGAACCTGAGAGTCAAGACTGGATGTAGAGTCGAGAGGAAGGGAGCTCTGGCTTCTAATCCCTAGAGCATGTGTGAGTAATCATTAAAGGTTGCAAGCAGCAGAAGGACGAGTGGACTGGGAAGCTCCCAGACCTATGGCTACGCAGATGCAGATTCAGATGCTGGTCTGGAGTGTGTGGGTATGGATACTGAGTGGCCAGTGGGTCAGACAGAGGGGGAGGTCAGCGAGCTATGAGGCAGTAATAACAGAAGATGAAGATTGGGAATGAGGACGGTTTGGGGGAGGTCAGGAGGGACATGGAGGGCCCTTGAGGAGCAGAGATGACAGAAAAGCCCTGACTGCTAAGGGAATAGGCCCAGCTGGAGAAAACCACACCCTCCAGGAAGGCATTTGGGGAAATGAGGTAACATAAGCAGTGTTTGGAAAACATTAGCTTCAAGAACCTTCCTTGCTGTGCTGCCGTTTTGAAAACAGGAAGCAAACATTGGCCTTTTGGTCAACAAGAAGAAATGCAGCAGAGAGGTGGCCAGCGCTGAGTCCATGGAGGACAGTGGGTAGCAGAGAGGTGGCCAGCGTTGGGTCCATGGAGGACAGTGGGCAGCAGAGAGGTGGCCAGCACTGAGTCCATGGAGGACAGTGGGAGGACCGCCTGACCTTTCAGAGGCTCAGAGATGATCAAGCTGCTCCCTCAGGAGGGTGGGGGTGACCCGAGTGAGAGTGGAGGGATCCAGTGTTCACAGACATCCCACTGCAGGCCTTCCACTGGGGCTAGAGAAAGACAAGAGCCTCTTAGATATGGGAGAACCAAACAGAACGAAATATCCCTGGGGAGACTGCAGAAGTGAGCAGGTGAATGGGGAGAAACAAGGGACGAGGGCTTTGCAGACCAGGCACACGGGGTTTCTGCCCGTGAATTCTAAAGATGTATTTTATGTTAATTATGTGTACATTTCTCTCTCTCTCTCTCTCTCTCTCTCTCTCTCTCTCTCTCT
>NC_034603.1:26525776-26543963 GCF_900095145.1 Mus pahari | reverse complement strand
AACTCAGGACCTTTGGAAGAGCAGTCAGTGCTCTTAACCACTGAGCCATCTCTCCGGCCCATGGCTAATGTTTTCTATAGGCAGTCTACATGTTCGTGTGTATGTGTGTGTGGTGTGTGGTGTGGTGTGTGTGTGTGTGTGTGTGTGTGTGTGTGTGTGTGTGCGTAGAGGTGACTGCAGAGGCCAAAAGAAGACACTGGATACCCTTGTGCTGGAGTTATAGGCAATTTTGAGCTGTTTGACTTGGTGCCGGGAACTAAACTCCAGTCTTCTTTATGAGCATTATAACTCTTAGCTGCCAAGCCATCTCCCCAGTCCTTCCTGCTTTTTAAGGTGACAACGCTTTTTGTTGGTTCCTACCACATTAGCACTTTTGCTGGATCCCACTCTGTTAGAGGCACAGAGCTCAGGTACAGCAGGTGGGTGTGGACTTTTTGCCGTGTTTGACAAAGAATTAAATAAAAGTGCAAGGTGTCTGTCACGTTGGATATTGATAGAGAAGAAGGGTCAGAGTGGGGAGTGTGTTACCTAATGGGTAAGAAGGGCCTTTGTGGGAATGAGAAATAAATTAACTGATCCCTAAGCTACACACACACACATAAACTCACACGTGCTCACACATACATACACTCACATGTACTCACACACACGCAAACATATATACTCACACATATACACACACATACGTACAACCATTCATGCTCACCATATGCTCACACATATACACACATGTACACACACACACATGCTCACACATATACATGTATGTACATGCTCACACACACACATATATATATACATGCTCACACATATACATGTATGTATGTGCTCACACATATGCACATGCATACATACTCATACACAAATATACACACAGTAGACTGTCAGTAAGATGTTATTTAAGGAAGAATGAACAGATGTTCCCAGGACCTCAGAGAGTTCATTCTCTCTCCCTTTTCTTCTACATGGTTTTAATCAAGTTTTGTTGTGTTTGTCAGTTTCTGAGATTTTTTTTTTCCCAACGTTATTGATGTCAAGCACAAATATGTACACTTAAGGTAGGACATTTTATTTTTGATATGTTGCTATGAAGCAGAGCTCCTACCTCACCCATCACCTCAGGTCAGTGCGGTTGCCTCCTTTTGTCTGTCCTTCTGACCTTCTGTGTGTGTGCTACTATGTATGTGTCTTCCCCTTATGTCTTTGGGTCTGAGACTTCAGTATTTCACAAGCTGCCAAGAAACAGAACTTGATAAATCCCTTGTCAAGATTTAATATCTACATTCAGCTTGTTACTTTAAACGTGGCTGCAAACGTTGGGTGTGGTGGTGGACACCTCTGATCTCAGCTCATGGCTGGTTGAGGCAGGCAGGCAGACCGTGAATTTCAGGCCAGCCTGGATACCCAGTGAGACCCCGTGCCCCCCAAATAAAAGCAGCAACAACAAATAAACAAAGTGTGTAAAAGCTGGAGTTAATACATCTGTCCCTCTGAAAACCTGCGTGTAATTTCATTGTCAATTTGACATTTAGTTCATCAAACAGGCAGGTCTGTGGGTGTGTCTGGGAGGGAGTTTCTGCCTGCCTGACAGCACCATCCACTGATCTGGAGTCTTGGATAAATGAAAAGGAGAAAGCTGAGCAGTGAGTTCCCCCCCCCCCCAGACTGTGGAGACAATGGTACCTCCCCCTCCTACTGCCACACCCTCCCCACCGTGATAAACTACCTGTCAGCTGGGGGCCCCCGAACAAACCCTTCCTCCTAGAAGTTTCGTGTTGCCAGAGAAGTACCCCACACTCTATAAAATAGTTTCAAACTACTAGAGGACCGACCCCTGGACCCTAAACATCAAACCCCCGACCCTTAACATTAAACGTTGTTTTTTTTAAAATGTCTTCTGACTTCACAGAAAATGGAGCCCCAAAACCTATCCAAGGTCACGGAGTTTCAGCTCTTAGGATTCCAGAACCTTCTCGAGTGGCAGTCCCTCCTCTTTGCCATCTTCCTGTGCTTCTATCTCCTCACCATCACAGGCAACATGGTGATCATTGGCGTGGTGAGTGAGGATCCGCGCCTGCGCGCTCCCATGTACACTTTCCTCCAACATCTGTCCTTCCTGGAGATCTGGTACACATCCACCACGGTGCCCCTGCTGCTGTCCAACCTGGCCTCCTGGGGCCACATGCTGTCTTTCCCCGCCTGCATGGCCCAGCTGTACTTCTTTGTGTTTTTTGGTGCAACCGAGTGTTTCCTCCTTGCCGCAATGGCTTACGACCGGTACCTGGCCATCTGCCATCCGCTCCACTACTCTCTTCTCATGAGCCCTGACAACTGTGCTGCTCTGGTTACAGTCTCCTGGGTGACAGGGGTGGGTACGGGCTTCCTGCCTTCACTCCTGATTTCTAAGTTGGACTTCTGTGGGCCCAACCGCATCAACCATTTCTTCTGTGACCTCCCTCCGTTAATCCAGCTGTCCTGCTCCAGCGTCTATGTGACAGAAATGGCCATCTTTGTCCTGTCCATCGCTGTGCTATGCATCTGTTTCCTCCTAACCCTGGTGTCCTATGTCTTCATAGTGTCCTCCATTCTGAGAATCCCCTCCACTTCCGGCAGGATGAAGACGTTTTCTACTTGTGGTTCCCACCTGGCTGTGGTCACCATCTACTACGGGACCATGATCTCCATGTATGTGCGCCCAAATGCACATCTGTCACCGGAACTCAACAAGGTCATTTCTGTCTTCTACACCGTGGTCACTCCACTGCTCAACCCAGTTATCTACAGCCTGAGGAACAAAGACTTCAAAGAGGCCGTGAGAAAAATCGTGAGAACCAAGTGTGGGGTCTACAGAGCCAGAGTGAAAGGAAGTGTCCTCACTAAGTAGGGAGCGTGCACACACAGTGCCTCAAGCACTAGCATTCGGGGTGGGTTTTTGTTGTTGTTGTTGTTGTTGTTGTTGTTGTTGTTGTTGTTTTTGAGCTTGGGCACAGAAATTTCTCTAAAGCACTGCTAGACTGGCCTTTGAGACCCAGAGCCTGATGTTATCCAATAGCTGTACAAAGACAGAATGGAGAAAGATAAAAGTCGGAAGTGCCCTCGCAGTAAGAAAGACCAAGTAAAAGCGTCTGTGGTGCCAAGCATTTCTTCTTTTATAACCTGGAATTTTAAGGTGTTTTAATTAGGGACTTTCTAGAAAAGAAACAAACAAACAGAAAAGACAAGGAGGAAAAGGAGATCCAGAGATCTTTATGACTTGGGATTCAAGGCTTCACTTACTGTGCAATTTGCCTCCTTCCTTTCCTCTTCCTTCCCCTCCTTTTGCCCTTCTTCTTTCTCCTCTCCCTCTTCTTCTTCTTCTTCATTTGTGTGTTTTGTTTGAGACAGGGTTATCTATGTAACCCTGACTGTCCTGGAGCTCCCTCTGTAGACCAGACTGGCCTTAAACTCAGAGATCCACCTGCCTCTGTCTCCTGAGTGCTGGGATTAAAGGAGTGTGCCATCATTGCCTGACAATATGTTTGGTTTTGTTTGTTTGTTTGTTTAGAGAAAGAGTCTGTTTGTAGCCTTGGCTAGCCTGGAACTCACTAGGCAGACAAGGATTGCCTTGAACTCAAAGAGTTCTACCTGCCCTGTCTTCTGAGTGCTGGGATTGAAACTGTGATCTATTTTTCTTAACTCAGATGATATTTGGGAGGTCTGGGCTCGTCTTGTCCACTAATCTATTCATTAGGCCTGCAGATATTTTTGATCCCTTGACCTGTACCAAGTCAGTGCTACAGTCTGACAGGGTACACAAAAAACCAGGGAAGAAAGACTTTACATTAATGGATGCTCTGGTTCAGAAGGGAAGAGAAATACAGGGGTGGGGTGGGGACAAATCAACTTCTGATGTGAGCTTCCAGAGGTGACCACAGTCAGACATGCTGGGGCTGAGACCTGGGAGAGGAATCAGCACATGCGCTTAGCACGGCGGATCACAAGGGGCTTCAGCCTCCACTTCTGGGTGAGAAGACTGAGTGGAGCAGCCAGACAGAGGGCAGACACTGAAGACAGAAGAAGACACGGAGGCCCTGGACAAGGGCAAGGGAGAGTTTGGTGAGGAGCAGGGACGGATGGTACAGGTTAAAAAAAAAAACAGCAGAAATTTAAAATTCTGTGTAAACAATCACCAAAGGGCAGTATATAGACACTTGAATGAGAAACTCTATGATTAAGAATTTCAGTGGTGTGTAGAAAACAAGACAGTGACCCCCCACAATCCACCAAAGGAAGTGTGCTGGTGGGGACTGTGAACCAGAGGACCGAGTGCAGAGATGGCCGTGGAGGAGTTTCAAGATGTGAGACCTGAAGGAAAAGGAAATGCAGCCTGTGAGCATCCAGGGTGGTGGTGGCTGGGGTGGGAGTGGGGGGGACTCCTGCTAAAGACAAAGAGGCTGTTGGCAGGTGAGACAAGGATGGAGACATTTGCATTAAGCATCTCAAAACAGACACTGCTGCCAGCCCTTTGCAGGGTGGTGGCCTCATTATGGAAGGGTGACTGTGGGGGAGGGGAATGGCTGTCGTGAACCCAAAGCCAGGGTGCAGAGGTGCACAGCTGTCCAGAGAAATGTGCTTTTGAAAAGTGAGGGGGAAAAAGTCTTACTGGAGGGACAGTTGTATTTTTGTAAATCACAAGGTTTTAAACACCTGGGTGCATTGAAACAGTTGTGGGGAAGATCAATTAGTGTATTAAAAATATAAATGATTACTGGAAGTGCTAGCCAGAGCATATGTATGTGTGCCACACGGGAGCCTGGTGCCCATGGAGGTAAGAAGAGGGCATCAGACCCCCTATAACTGGAGTAGTGGATGGTTGTGAGCCACCACGTAAATGCTGGGAACCAAACCTAAGCCCTTTATAAGAACAACAAATGTTCTTAAGTACTAAGACATTGCTCCGGCACTCCATTATCACATTTAAAAAAAAGAATAATATTTATTTTCATTCTACATGTATTGTCCTGTGGATGTTTTGATTTTTGAGACAGTGCCTCACTATGCAGTCTTGGCTGGAACAAGACCAGGCTGGCCTTGAACTCACAGAGATTTGTCTTTCTCTGTCTCTGAGTACTGAAATTAAAGGGGTGTCTTGCTTTTATTATCTTTTTAAAGGACTGATTTCGGAGATCTGAAAGTTGTTTTGGTCATAGAAATGGTGGAAGCCAGGCCATGGAAACACACACCTTTAATCCCAGCACTCAGGAGGCAGAGGGCAGCCTGGTCCCTTGTCTCAAGAAAGAAAGAAAGGTTGGGAGGACAAGTTCAGAACCTTGAACACAGCCCCTTCACTACCACAAAGGACTCCTGAGCACCTCAAAATGCATCTGTTACCTAAACTAAACCATGGAAACTATTGATTACGTTTTAAAATAAAACAGTACATTTGTTGCTATGGGATTGTCCATGCATTTTGGTCAATACTGTATCTTACCAATAGTTTAATGATGGGTAGGAAAACAGGTTTTGAATTGCCAACCAATCAACCTTTTTATTTTTCATGAAAGCCACGGAAAACAAACCCGATCGACACCATTTCACTACTTATTAATTAACTGATTTTTATAGACAAGATCTCATGTTGTATTTCCAAGTCTGGAATTTACTATGTATCCCATGCTGGCCTTAAATTTCAATCAATTCTGTCCCCGTCTCCAGGGTGCTGGGATCATATGTGTGAGCCACCATGCTGGCTATCTGACTACTTCTATGAAGATGTCAACCGGAAGGGTGGGAATCAACTTTTTCTATGGTTAAAAAAACATCATAAAAATCGAAATTATGAAAAAAAATCCACAACCTTAAATCTTATCAGAGGAAAACATCTACTAAAGAAGGTCTTAGAAGTCACGCAGAGCCTCTTATTTTCTTGTTTCTTCATGTAAAATCTGTACGCACAATAGACATGTCCATGGTCTGTGTTGACTTGCATTTTTATCCAGGTTCCATATGGTTTAGCTCTGCTGTGAGAAATGTAGTCTCAGCCAACAAGGGTAAACATGACCATTTATGCTCTCTCCACATGAAACAATTCAGATTTCTCCACTGTGGATGACTACTTGTAGCTTTGTATTTATTGTTGAAACAGCTCAACTGATGCATTTAATACAGGCTGAACACTTCCAAAATGATCACACCCCAAGTTATGATACTTTGCTTATGTGTGTATATGCGCATGTGCATTTGTGTGTACAAATGTGTGCATGCATGTGTATAGAGGCCAGGAGATCTCAAATGGCGTTCCTCAGATTCCATCTACCTTTTCTCTTTCTTCCTTTCTTCTTCTTAATCTCATTAGTTATGCAAGAGGTTGGTCCAATGTATTTGGATCATGAGTCCTTCCCCTCCCCCAACTCTCCCCAGATCCACCCCCTTTCTTCCCCACACACTATTGTGTCCGCTGTCCACATCAATATCAACTTGTACTGTCCACATATTCTTGGATGCATGTCTTGAGTTATCAGTGGCTACACTTTAGAGAAAACTGACAGTTCACCTCTCAGCAGCTGACACTAGCTCCTCCGCTAGGGCTGAAACTTCATGCCTACCTACAGCATTGTGAGTTCATTATGTGTAATTGTCCTGCCGTATAGGGAAATGTGGCTTCCTCCTGGTCATCTGCCACCTCTGGCTGTTACACTCTCTCTATCCCCCAACCCCCGCTTCTTCAGTGATCTCTGAATAGCTCTCTCAGGAGTCCAGAAATCGTCAATTCATCTAGGCAGTGTAGCCAGTAGTCTTCACAGACCCTCCTGACTCTGCCTTTCCAGAGCTGAGATTTCAGGCTCACCCAGCTTTTTTGTGTGGGTTCTGGGGATCAAACTCAAATTCTTCATGCTTGTGAGTCAAGTGCTTTATTAACTAACCATTACTTTCCACCTCTTAGTGGAAAAAAGGGGATGCTGAACTTTACAATTTTAGGCAAAGAGATATGTAGCAATTTACCTGAGTGCACAACTTTCCAGACTGTCTTTGTAAGCTTTTGCAGTCTTTTAGATTGCCCGTTTGGTCCAAAATTCTTTATAGCTTGGGCAATATATTAAGGATAAATCTGAGAGGCTGGAGAGATGGCTTAGCAGTTAAGAGCACTTGTTGCTCTCCCAGAGGACTGGGGTTACCTTTTGTAATTCAGGTTCCGAGGAATCCAGTGCCTTCTTCGGGCCTCTGAAGGTGTAGGTGCATGTGTGGTGCACAGACATACATACATACAGGCAAAACATTCAGTACACACTTGAAAAACAAAACAAACCAACCAGAAGGGTGAGGAGTGAAAACTTGAACTCAGAATAGTGAAAATGCTTAAGGATATAGCAATGCCCAGCCCCCACTTTACCAGCGAGGTTAATACGTGGTCCTTACTGACATGTAAACACATCCAGTTCTTATGCTCCTCCTCGTGAAGATGCACAATCCTTATGGAGCGGAGCCTAGACTGCAGAGAGTTCCAGGTCAGTCAAGGCTACCAGATGAGACCCTGTGTCAAAAGAATTTTTTTGGTTTTCGAGACAGGGTTTCTCTGTATAGCCCTGGCTGTCCTGGAACTCACTTTGTAGACCAGGCTGGCCTCAAACTCAGAAATCNGCCTGCCTCTGCCTCCCAAGTGCTGGGAATAAAGGCGTGTGCCACCACTGCCCGGCAAATGAAATATTTTTAATGTTTCCTTTCTCCACAGAGTCCTTTTGTTTTTACTTCATATCAGTATCTCACTACCTCTAAATGAACGTTTACTGTCCACATAACTTAGGTCTTGCGGTCATCTCTGCCTCGCTTCCTCTTCTGATCTGACAGGCACGAGAAAAACCAAAACCAAAACCCCTCCACACTCATCTCTGTTGAAATCTTTGGGAAGCAGCCTGATTTTGATTAAAATTTCCACTTAATTCTGTAAATACCAACTCACAAGCGCTCTTACATGGAAGTCCAGCCACACATCAAGAGGACATTTGGCCTGACCATTGACAATGTGCAGATAAAAAAAGTGTAGCACTTTAACAGTAACTGTTACTGGAACCATCTAAAAATAAACTTGTGACCAAGGCACTGGAATTATGGAAGAGATGGAGGGGAGCCAATGTCTGAGATGTCTTCAGGAGGAACATTCTGTTCATGAAGGAATTACATGGTCCTCTCAGAAATCTCAGTGAGATCGTGATAGGAAAAGAAGTTACTTAATTTTTGGCTCCATATTCTTATATATAAATGAAGACCTTTTATAAAGATTTAAACACAGTCAGTTTGGATGGTTGGAAGGAAATGGCTGATCAAATAATAAATTAGGGGTCTACTAAACATTTTCTCTCTATCTTAGAAAGAAGATAGGCTATGGTACATTTATGTGTGTTTGCTTGTGTTTGCATGTGTATTCATGTGTGCATGTGTGTGTGCTTGAGCACGCATGTGTGTGTGTGTGTGTGTGTGTGTGTGTGTGTGTATGTATGTCTGCCTCTGGTGGTCCTTTGTGCTTCTCTAGGTTCAAGGTCCATGCACTGAAGAGGCTCTGCCAGGCAGCAGGCAGAATGGAGAACCAGCAGGACGGATTATGTGATTGTTAGAGAGATTTTCCGACAGAAAAGGTCTTTTGCAAACCACATAATAGACATCCTAAAAGACTGATGCCTTTGTACTGAAGGAACAAATGTTCCCATAGCTTTATAAACCAAGAAAGCTCATATCTGTTATTCACATTCATGACTGGCATGAATTGTTAACCGAAATGCCAAGCTGTCCATCGGTAAGTGAGCGAAAGGCTCGAGTCAATTTTAATTCTTTTGTTTCATCTGACAAGGTTACATAAGGCATTCGTTGCATGTTCTGCACCGTGAGCATCTGCCACCTACCCCACCTCCTACCCTGTCACCACCCTGCCACTCCTATTAATCCCCTTTGTTCCTCACAGATTTTCAATCTTACTTCCCTGTCATTTGCCCATGTGTCACTCAATGTACCTACAAAGATTAGGACCAATAACTGAGAGAAAAAGTGAAACCTGTCTCACCCGGCCTTGATTTGCTGTGTACAGTGGTCATAACTTTATTGGTCTTTATCCTTGATCTCAAGGCTTTACAAAGATTTTGCTCTTAACAAAACTAACACTTTCCAGAGTATAACTGGACCCTGCCCGGCTTGACTTTCAGTTTCTGAGAGCAAAGGGTGGTTTAGTAGGAATCTGAAGATAAATGTGCCTGGTCTGCGTCAATGCTGATATGAAAGGTGAGGAACACACAGTGGCAGGTGTTTCCTAGAGCTGACCTTTACCCCAGGACTCCCACTTGGCCTGATCTCCTGTGCCCAGCTGGCCAGCTCTGCATCTGCTCCATGCCCTCCTTCCACAACACACACCCCCTCCAACCTCATGCCAGGCACAGAAGCCACCTCCCTCACTAGAGACGGTGAAGGACAACCTCCCTTGCCTTTTGTTTAGCTCTGTTGGCTCAGAGATGCTTATAAACACTTGTTTTCTGACTGCACTCTCTCTGCCTGGCTCAGGGACTTGCTACAGATGTTGGGCATGATTTCTTTCTTGGGAAGGAGATGTTGTGATGCTGTATCTTCTGGGCTTTGGAGTGGGCTACTAGCTCCTCCTCCAGGACGGTTTTACTCCAGAGGTCCCATGTCCCAGCCTCCTCTGTACTTTCTAGCAGCCTTGCTGCCTGGAACACTCCAGGTTCCCCACCTGGCCTCCAAGGACTTGTATCAGCTGCTGCAATAAGATCCTCTTTAATTGGGAGCTTAGTCGATGACGGGCAGTGGCAGGGAACCTTGGTTCCCTCTCCTGTCCCTAGGTAACTGTTGGCCCAGGGCAAATGAAGTCCCTTTCTTATGCTTCCTGGTAAGCCTGTTCAGCAGGAGGCGTCCTACTCAAGTCCCTGCCTCTGTCTTCTCACTTCTGTTCTTTGAAATGAAGGTGTGTCCTCTTCATTATTGCCTAACAGGGAAGTCATAGAGTAGATGGTAAATAAATTAATTAATGAGGGGCCATCAGCACTATGAGAGCATCAGGCCGCCAGGCATCGTGTGCTGTAAGTTTCTCCTATAACTGTGTAAGCCTCATAAACACCCGTGAGGGGCTCTCCACTTTGGAGGAAACTGAGGCACAGAGAACCCAAATCACTGTGTGAAGGTCACACAACATGACAAGGATTCAAACCCAGGTCGTCCGAGTCAAAAGACCCTCGTGCTGGGAAACCAAGTGTTTTCTGAAGCCTTAAGACTGTGTGTGTTCAGGGAGTTGTCAGCCAGATTCTCTCACACTCAAGCTTTCTTCCCCTCAGCCAAGAGCACGCACAGAGCTCCTAAGAAAACCTCTAGGCCTCCAAGGCATCCCCAATGATTCCAGGAAGGGCAAAGCCAAATGAACATGGAGAGGCCACCTCGGGTGCCTCAGCCTGCTTCTTGTCTTATCATGTAAGTCTCCAGCCAGCTTGGACCTCCATGCTGAAAACCTGACGGGGCCTGGTGCTTCCCACTGTCCAGTCATCTCTTTCCCAAAGGCCTCTCCTGAGTCTGTTTTCACCGAAGGAGTGTGTGTGTGTGTGTGTGTGTGTGTGTGTGTGTGTGTGTGTGTATACCATTGATGAAAGGGAAGGAGTGAGGGGTGAAGCGAAGAAGAGGAGTACAGAGGCTCTATTCCAGGGCCTAAGCCCTCATTTCTGATAAGGCTTTAGCCATTTTATGCCAGGCATCCATCTTGATACCCACCAGCAGTTTGTCTCTGACTCCAGTCCCTGGAAGATAAGTTCCCAGTAACTCAGACTCCGTGACCCCTGCTCATAAATGTACCGCCATAACTGTCTATTTGTTATGATGACAGGACTAGCCGCGTTTTTTGTTTTTTTGGTTTTTTTTTTTTGCTTCTGTACCTTTATTACAGATACCCAAAGAGTGTTTTTGAGCTGCCTTAATCACTTAACTTGGCAGAAGAGAACAGTTTGTACTTGCTTGCATAGATACTGAAGATTATCCTGTGGTTTTCCCCTTTAAAAGTCCTTCCTCATACCCCTCCTTCACAGCAATCTCAAAGTCAGCTCAGAGACTGTTGTACTGCTAGCAATTAATAAACCTTTTAATTATAACTGGATTGAGTCCATGTGTTTTTCCCAGGGGTCACAAACTCCATAACACTTCATCTTCCTTGATGGCAGCCATGGCTTCCCATGCTTAGAGTAACATCATGCCTAGCACCATGGGGCACTGACGGATACGTTCCCAAGGTCAGGGGAACATTCTAGAGCTCCTTGCTTTCCTGGCCATGCTATGATGTGTTACACAGCCAGACATGAAGGTGATCAAGCAGGACCCAGGGGTATTTCTTCTAAGAAAGTTTGCCTGCTGTGGCCACCACCTCGCCAACATACCAGATACAAAAACATCTCCAAGAAGGAAGGGAAGTAAGAAGATCACGAGATCACAGAGCCTTTAGCAATGGAGTCCATACCGTTTGGCAGTGCACAGTGATCATTTGGAGAACAAGGTGCTAGGTGGAGATGTTTATACAAATGTGAACCTGTCATTACTAACCCTGTCACCTGCCTGCACTTGGTGTTGTCAGAAGCCCCACCCTTATGTTGGGTTTGTTCTCCCTTCTCTGGAAATGTCCTCTTAGGGACAGGAGCTGGTCTCCTACTGAATCCAAAGGCTGGAGTCAGGTCAGGGTGGAGATGGAGGCTTCTACAGTCTTTGCTGCTCACTTTGACTTGGCTGGGCCACCAACACTCTGCCTTCCCCCACTCCATCCCTCAGGATACAGTAGAGACTGTTTCCTGAGGGATGGAGTGGGTGCTAGATAGGGAACAGATCTAGACACACAGAAAAAAAAAGAGTATCTGGCAATGCACTCCAGTCTTCTAAAGGCTTAGCTTTGGTGTTCTGTGTTCCTCTCTTCCTACTCAATCGGCTGTAGACTCATGGCCTAGGTACCAGATTACTCTAGCCAGAGAGGACCACCAGAGAAGAGAACCCCACCCCAGCATGCCATTCCTCAGGGCCTGCATTGGCCAGAGCTCTCCCTGCCATTTAAAGCTCCCAGGCCACAAGAGGATACCCGCCAGGTCTTAATAAACGGATTATCATTTCTGCACAGCTGGGTCTCTGCAGCTACTGCCCTGTGGGGTTGCTGTTGGTCTAGTGGGCAGCCTGCATCTGACCCATAGAATTTGTCCTGGGGATCTATCAGGAAGCAAATATTCTACATGAAGCACTCCCTAGCCTTTCTGAGGAGAGAACTTACAGGAAGGCAGTCAGCAGTAGAACTGTGAGTCCTTGGTGAGCTCAGGGTCCTAAGAGTTGAGTCAGATCTTCTCCCCACTTGACAGACAAGAGAGTGGGAATACAGAATTGTGGGTGACATTAAAGGAAACAGATTACTTGGTACAGCTGGAGACAGTGAGACTTCATTCAGGGAAGACGAGGTGGCATCAAGTGTCTTGCTGTAGCTGGAAGAGATTCAGCATGTTCTAAATCCAGCATAACCAAGTGGAAATTTAGAGCAGGAAGGCGGGGTCAAGGGATGGGCACGCCAGTGGGTTGCCAGCTCCATAGGGCCCTTGCTAAATCAGACTGGGTGATGAGACTTGTGGCTGTCTAGGTGGCCTCCTTTGGGTTTATTTTCTCCTCCGATTAAAGAATTACAGGATAGGGAAAGTCTTGGGTAAGTAGGCAGCAACAGGTGCCAAGCTTTATTAAACAGTGAAGACATTCACACAGCAAGGCATATGGAGAGAAAGACGCCCTGCAGAGCAGAGAGAAGAGCCCACACACCCACACGTGGAGGGCTAGGGATCTTAAGTGTTTTGAGTGGCCTGGGATGGATCTCCTTCCTTTAATTTTGGATTGGTCACCAAGAAAGAGCTGAAAGGCCCCCAGTTCAAGGACCAGCCTTGAACCAACCAGTTGAAAGCCCCTCCCCAATATGAGAGAAAAGCCCACTAGGCTTTTGTCTCAGATAGTAGAGTGAAGAAAAGACCTGTTTGCCATCTTTATTATCTGTCTTGGTCTTTCTCTCTTCCTGTCTGCCTGTCAAGGCTCTGGCTGGCTCCTGAATCTTCAAAACCTCACCTTGGATGTTGTGGAGACCGAAAGGCCCATCAGCAGTGGAGAGCTGTGGGATCTGTTAAAGTGACCGAACTCTGGCAGATGGCTTGTTTCATTTCTGTGGCTGTAATAAGTACCCTGACAGAAATCAGCAGAGGAGAAAACATAGCTTTTTTGTTTTGTTTCCCTTCCTTGTCATCCCAGGTGATAGCCCATCTCGGTGGGGAAGCCACAACGGGAACTCAAGCAGCTAGCTAGCCCTATCACATCCTCAGCCATAGAAGAGAGAAAATAAACTCGCCCTTACTTGCACCTGTTCAGCTGGATCCTCAATGTTTAGCTGTTCAGGACCCCATGGCTAGGAAATAGTGCCTCCCACACTGGGCTGGGTCTTTCTATACCAATTAATAATCAAGACCCATCCCCTCACAGACATGTCCATAGGCCAATCTAATGTTGATAATTCCTCATTAAAACTGACTTCCCGAGTGATAGGTTGTGTAGTGTTGGTATTTAAAGTTATGCAGCATAACTGGGCTTCATACTAAGAAATGTGTAACTGAGATAGTCTCACTGACAAGGGAGATTTGGGGAGCTGGAGCTGTAAGATCAAGAACAGCACAGTATCTTGGAGAACAGGTAGCTTGGGTCCCTCTCAGGACTGCTCCCAGGAGGCAGACCACAAGAGGACATCTTCTTTCTCCTGAGAAATGTCTTTATCTGGGATATCAGGCAGAATGTCAGTTATGGTCCCAAGAATGAACATAGAACTGAGCTCTTGATGGACTAGGTGGCACCTCTCTGAAGCTAAACGTGTATTGATGCACATCAAAAAGAGGGAGGCCTCTAGGTTTCTTCCATGCCTCATATCTACTCTTCTTTAGCCTGGGAGGTTATCTGTAAGTGTTACGAATCTGAGGGGAAAGGTATCCTGTCAGTCAGGAGCCAAAGAAAACCACAAAGTCACACTGCACAACAAGCCTCACACAAGAGGATGGCTACCTCTGCTCTGGCAAGGAACAGGAAGGAACTGAGCAGGGTTTATATAGGGTTGCAGTGGGGTGAAGGGCAGAGTTTCCGTGGTGGCCTGGGATTTGGTGGGATTCTGTGACCTGATCTTGTGGCAAGCTCGGGGATTGGTGGGGTTTTCTTCTCATGGATTGGAGGTATTCTTTTCCTTGGCTCTATCTAGTCTTGGGGCAAGTCAAGGTTAGGGTGTGATGTCCTTGGCCCTTTTAGCCTAAGTGCCCATCCCACTTCTGTTGTTTTGTGTCCAAATTCTGCCATATGTAAGCAGTCTCCCTGAGACCTTGCCCTGGGAGAAGAAAGGTGGCAGAGTTTCTGTGATGCTTGGTAGATGGGAGCCATGCTCCATTCCCCATGGGTGAATGACAGTGGCCTCAGCTTGCTGCTGTTCTGCTCAGCACTGTCCAAGCCAGTGCATCCATAAGACATGGCCATTAACCTACAAGTCTGGCCCTTTGGCCCTGAGCCAATCGACTCACAGTCACCAACCTTATCTCCGTTCTCAGCTAATTGGGAGCTCACAGTCCAGTACTGGTTGCACAACTTGAAGCTTATTAAGCTGAATCAATAGGGAACCATAAAATACAGTCCCCTGCTATGACTTTGACCCTGGGAGATGTGAGAACAGGTGTGTGATAGGATGGGAGTGATGGGGGGGGGGACACATTATGAAATGCCATAAGGTGGCAATGCAAGTTCCTTCTTTGGAAGGCAAGACTCAAGCTGACTCTTTGAAAGGGCCTTCGTTGTATTTGGTGGGGGAGGGGGTGTACAGCATGTCTTGGCTGCTGTCTCATCATCTTGAGCAATGGAATAGGAATGGAGATAGGCTTCATCATTAGGGACCCATGATATCTTCACTCAGAATCTCCTGCAAGTGTGGCAAGTCTACTCTCAGCTCATGTGTCTATGTCCCATGAAATGTTTTGTCAAATTACTTTGAACACTGGGAGTTCCAGCTGAGTCTCTGCTGGTCTCTGTAACTACGGATTCCCTTCCTCAGTCGGTCACCTCTGTGACTGTCGGGTGCTCCTCCTAATTTCTTCCACACCCCAGTCTCTGAGGCACATGTACAACCCTGTTCCTTTCCTGTAACCCCCTCCTCCTTCAAAACTCTGCATACTGACTTCCTAGGGAGTGGGGAACTTGGCACCTGAATTTTGAGAGAATGTATCTAAAATCTGGATGACTGGAGGAAGTGTGAGCCCTTCTAACTTAGCCTTTCTCTCCACTGTAAATAAGAAGGCTATCAAGAGGCTGGCCTAAAAATAAATAGATGGTGTGTGTGTGTGTGTGTGTGTGTGTGTGTGTGTGTGTGTGTGTGTGTGTTGGGGGGAGTGAAATTACAGAGGGACACACCCAGTCCCTTCTAAGCAGAGAAGTAAATAGACTCTGGGGAGAAAGGAAAGGATGGGAGAGAGAATGCTGGAGATTGGCCCCCAGCAACGACAGAGGATGGTAGCTGCACACTATAGGGCAACAATTCCTATACTGTTCAGCTTCCAGTACTCTAAACTGTTCTGCAGCTTACCTCAGGCACAGCAGCATTACAGACTCCTTCCCCTCCTTTCCCTACCAACCAGGAGTTCAGGAAGAACTGTTCTCACAGTATCTCTCTCTAGAAGATCAGGAAGTGCGGTGCACTTGACTTCATGCCAAGATCCTATTTACAGTGTCTTAATTGCCAGGCAATGGTCCTCTGGGCTATAAAAGTGACCGGGAGGCAGAGCAAGTTCTCCTTTCATCCTTTCTCTAGGTGAGATCGCTTCCTCTTCAGCTCAAGACCGTCCTTTCCGAAGAGCAGGGATCCTTCTTGGTGAGTATTTCTAGTGTGGGCTGTGACATCTGGTGGTGGAGGCCATCCATTAGGGGGAAAGTGACATAGGAAGTGGTGAAGCCATGTCATTAGCTAAGGGTCTGATTGCTCTTGAAAACCATGGCCCAGAACTTTGTAGTACACACAGAGTCTCCACCTGTTCTCCGGAGGAGTGGTTTCCTGACCCAGCCACGTCAACTGTGGAAGGGGATCTAGTGCCTTCCAGACCCATGAAAGAATTCCTCCTAATTCAAAGTCCTTTCCCCAAGGAGCTGAACAGGTGGAACAACAATATGAACTAACCAGCACCCCCAGAGCTCGTGTCTCTAGCTGCATATGTAGCAGAAGATGGCCTAGTCGGCCATCATTGGGAAGAGAGGTCCCTTGGTCTTGCAAACTTTATATGCCCCAGTACAGGGGAACACCAGGGCCAAGAAGGGGGAGTAGGTGGTTAGGGGAGTGGGGGGAGGGTATAGGGGACTTTGGGGATAGCATTTGAAATGTAAATGAAGTAAATACCTAATAAAAATTGGAAAAAATATTAACTCAAAAAAAGAAAAAAAGAAAAAGGAAGAAAGAAAGAAAGAAAGAAAGAAAGAAAGAAAGAAAGAAAGAAAGAAAGAAAGAAAGAAAGAAAGAAAGAAAGAAAGAAAGTCCTTTCCTGGAATCCATCCCCATCTCCCATGCATTAATAAAGGATATGGAGGCTTTTCCAGTTTTGGATCCTTCCAAATGGCCACATCTAGCATAAAACCAGTGTTTGATAAATTTGGGCTTTCAGAAAGGATGAGTGAAGAGGTGAATGGAATGAATGAATGAATGAATGAGTGAATGAATGAATGAATGAATACATGGGCAAACAACACAGTCTAGTATGTGGATTGCTGGATTACAGGTCTGAGCCCCATTGCTCTGATCCCATTGTTCTTACTTGCATCTCATGCAGTGTTCACAAGCATCACCATGGGCTGGTCCTCCATCCTGAAGAGCCTCCTCACAGTTTCTGTCCTTAGCATTTTAACTGTCTGCTCCGTAGGTAAGAGTAAACAAAGCATTGCCTTTTCCTAAAAATGCAAAGGAGAGGTAAGCAGTGCCTGGGGGAGGTAGTCAACCCCATGAGACTCCAGTAGGCTGTTTATCCCCCCATGGCTTCTTGACTCCTAAGCAACATCAACTACAAGGCTTCGGGATTCCCTTTTAAACAATGTGTATTTCCTCCTTACAGAGAGTTCCACGTGTATAGAAGCTTCATGTCCAAATGGAACTTGTCCAACGGGTTCTACTTGTAGCTCCCCCTCTGGCTGCTTCAGCCTAATACAGCAACTTCAAACACCACGTAAGCCAACCCTCACTACCTTGAGCATCCTCCAATTCATCCTTGCCTCCTTTCCAGGATGAGACTAGGAGCTGGGTGGAGAGGGAGCATGTGCTTGTTGTAGGCCCTAGACTCTACATGATCAGGACCATTTGGGAGTGGCTCCACTCTTTTACCGTGTCAGGGATCAAACTCAGGGCATCATACTTGCTAAGCGAGTACCTTACCCCCAGTCACTCCCTTTGTAGTAAGTGGTCCATGCTCTATTGTTCTGTTCTCAAGAGAGTAGTGCAGAGAGACTCTTGAGGAAGTACAACACTCGAGATAGAGGGGGTGAAGGAAAGGATTATCTACCACTAGCTTAGGAGGAAATTTACTTGGTGGTTCAATTTTCTGCAGCTCCAAATACAAATCTACGACTTGTTGAAAAAGGGTGTGTTTCAAATCAAAACCCATGTGCCCTGGAATTCTCAGCAACACTGGGGAATCAACAGAAATTTAGATACCAGAGGCAGTGCTGCACCACTGAGCAGTGCAACAAAGTCGACCCCACTCGTGAGTATACCCCGACACATGAATACAGCTCAGTTCTGTGCCCCACCACCTGCTCAGGGCTCCTCTACCTTCCATGGGTCTGTCTCTGTGCTTATGGGCGGCAGCAGTGATGTTTGTCCTCCCATTTTGCTTTACGCCTTTATTTGTAAAGGCCTGGGTTGGATATAAGCCCTGCTCTTGAGATATGTGTGCACACAGTTGCATTTGCAGACCGAGAGACAGCGAGGTGGCAGGAATTGGTCCGGGGTCTACTCTCTAAGTAGGTTCAGTGAATCTATAGGTTTAAGTGCTCTGCCCTGCCCTGCCCTGCCCTGCCCTGCCCTTCTCTTCTCTTCTCTTCTCTTCTCTTCTCTTCTCTTCTCTTCTCTTCTCTTCTCTTCTCTTCTCTTCTCTTCTCTTCTCTTCTCTTC
>NC_034603.1:26510582-26525566 GCF_900095145.1 Mus pahari | reverse complement strand
CTCTGCTCTCTCTCTGCTCTGCTCTCTCTCTCTCTGCTCTGCTCTCTCTCTCTCTCTGCTCTGCTCTCTCTCTGCTCTGCTCTCTCTCTGCTCTCTCTCTCTCTCTCTCTCTCTCTGCTCTGCTCTGCTCTGCTCTCTCTCTCTGCTCTGCTCTCTCTCTCTCTCTGCTCTTCTCTCTCTCTCTCTCTCTCTCTCTCTCTCTCTCTCTCTCTGCTCTGCTCTCTCTGCTCTGCTCTCTGCTCCCTCTTCTCTCTCTCTCTCTCTCTCTCTCTCTCTCTCTCTCTCTCTCTCTCTCTCTCTCTCTCTCTGCCCCACTCTGCTCTGCTCCTCCCGTCGAGAGACTTTCCTCACCTACGTCATTACTCATCTTGGATTTTTGTATTGTTGAGATGGAGTCTTGCTATGTATCCAGGCTTCAATTATATTACTGGGACGAAGTAATCCTTGTGCCTCAGCCTCCAAAGTTGGAGTAGCTGAGAGCACAGGTCTGTGTGGACCACAACTTGGTCATCTCTCACTCTTTGAACAGCATCCTTTTAGAAAACAGATCCTCTCCTCTCCCATTATCTAGGACTTTCCCTCCAAGGCAGAGAGCAGAATAACTGATGAAGGCGAGGATGGCTCTGAATTCCCATGAGGTCCTTCCTGGCACTCACACCCTACTGCCTTCTCCTGAGCCTCCTCCCAGCTCATCCTCACTGCAATGCTTTTTGGTAGAATCGTGGAAAATCCCTGTATTAGAAGAGCAGTGGACAGACATGTTCTCAGCTGTTTCTTCTTTCTATTTCCCAAGATGAAAATGAAAACATTTTTCTCTCCATTCAGTGTCTACATTATCTTCAGAAGCCAATGGTGTTGAATGTCCTGCCTGCTACAATGATAAAACCAATACCTGCCCCACAACGACTCCCCTAAAGTGCACAGGGGAAGAGAAAAGGTGTATTGAGGTTACCAGCAGAGGTATGGTGTATTATTAATTATTATTATTATTATTATTATTATTATTATTATTATTATTATTATTATTATTATACTTTAAAATGTGGATGATCTGTGCATCCAGAGCTTAGCAGCTAAGAAGTAGCAAATACCCGTTTCTGCAGGTCTAGAATCTGAGCACGTCACTGGCACTGGTTGTGGCTCAGAGTTTTTCCTAGGACTGTGTGAGCTGTCCGCAGGGGGTGAGGTCCTTCATATGCTTAGGGTGTCTCCTGGGGCTGTGTGACTTGACTTGTCAGCAGGGGCTGAGGTCCTTCAGATGGGGGATCCGCTTTCCACTTCATTCATGATTTGGGTAGTATCAACTCCTTTCATGAAGTGACCTCATGGTCTATCAGCTGACTTCCCTCAGTACTAGTGGTCAGATAGAGAGAGGCAGACTGATAAGGGGAGCTGTAGGCTTTCATGGTCTAATCTCAGAAGTGACGTAGCATTTCTGCTCCTGTGTTTTTTTTCTTTTTTGTATTTTGTTAAATTAAAACTTTGAAGAACTTTCAAATTTAAAACATCATAGCGTGAGATTATCCAGATCATACATCTCCATTCTGAAGATGTATGAGGTTGGGATTGATTTTTGCGCTTTCATTGTCAACTATAGTTTTACGCACTTGTCCTTCATATAAATATATGCACACACAGAGACACAACGAGCAAGCAAACAACAACAACAAAATCCAGGGCAGAATCAAAACTAAGAACGCAATTAGTTCCTTATCCTCTCATGACTTGCGTGTCCATTACCTCCACCCCATCCTTCCTCATCACCTAATGCGGCAGACCCCTCTCAAGAGTCAAACCTCTCCCCTCATCTCTACTTCTGTCTCAATACAATCCTTATATAGTGACTCCTGATGCAACACGAATGGGGCCTATAGAAAACCACTCGGCCAGTAGTTGGAGAGTAGGGGAGGGGGTCCTCTTAGAAGGTAGTTTCCTCACAGAGAAAAGGACAAGGTAGAGCCAAGCAAGCTCTTGGTTATCTCTCCAAGATCTAGAGGGAGTCTTTTGCTGACAGTTGAAGAGGTGTGTGTGTGTGTGTGTGTGTGTGTGTGTGTGTGTGTGTGTGTGTATGTGTGTGTGTGTTTGGGGTGGAGGTAGGGGTGTTAAGGGAAAGAAATACAAATGCTTCCACCTGCCTTGCTGTGATATCCTGCAATGGGGCCTTAGCTCATTGGCAACACAGTAGGTGACTTCATTTCTGGATGTCACATAGGTGAGCACTTGAGTTTTTCATAGACCACTGTGAATTTAGTAAAAGTTTTATGATTTTTCCCTGAGTAAGCAGAAGGATGTATTGTTGTGTGGGGTGCATACATCACTCAGGTAGGAGCTAGAAAAGCAACTGTGGGATTTTCTCTGTGCACTATATAACTGGAGGGAGGTGGTGACAACTCTTTTCTGATCAAGACATGAAATACTTGGTGGAATAATGGAACTGAGAACTTGATGAGTTGAAGACAAGTCAGGCCTTATATCTGGAATAATCTTGAAGAACGGTCTAGGGTGAGTAGGGAAAGGATCTTTGTGGAGAAGAGTTGAGATGAACAGGGACAATAGGATGTCACATAGGATACAGAAGGTGGTTGAAGCCATCCACAGCAGGACAGCCTTCTAGTTCAGTTTCCATGGGAAATGGAGACATGCGTTTCCATAGTGTTGGTTTCTCATTGAGCTCAGAGGTCTTAAAAGAAGAACTTGAGCTCCAGAGCATCAACAACATTTCCCTCCATCTCCCACAGTGAAGTTAGGATGGAGCACACACACAATTTAAAATTTAGCCAAAACATTTGCAGTCCTTCAGCTAGTGTCCTTCTTGTGTATATTAAGTCCATTCCTTGTAATGAAAGAGTTCTGAACCCTGGTGTTGGTCATCATGCCTTAAGCAGAGGCCCAGCCCATACATGGAGCTGTTTGTATGTTTATCACCCAGAGACAGGGGTTACATATTTAAGATCATTCTGGGCACATTTCTTTCCTCAGAGAACATGGGTGAGGCAGAGTGGGGAAAACTAACCGCTGGCTCTTTCTTTCAACAGATTCATCTTCTAATAACGTAGTACTGTATGGAAAGGGTTGTGCAACAGAAAAAGCCTGTGCACTGAATATGACAGTCTTCCAAACGATACAAGTTAAAACCTCATGCACTCCGGCCAATGGAAGCCCTGCCCTCAAATCCATTGCATTACTCCCAGTTATTCTGCTCCTCCAAAAAGTCTTGCTTTGATCACCCAGGCCCCAGCAATTCCAGAATCCTGTGCACATAGGCCATCGGTGTACTTGGATGGCTTAGTTCCAAACCGCGGAATAAATAAAGACTGGTGACTGCTTCTCTGTTCTTTATGTAAAAACTTAAGGCCATTATCAGGAAATATACAGAGATGACTATCTCTGCATGTCCCACTAGAAGTTCTAGCCAGAATAAAGTAAACCAATCAAAACAATAAGCAAGTAAAATTAAATTTGAAAGCAAGAATAAAAAAGGCAAAATAAAAAGGGAGGGGAGGGGAAGGAAGTGAATGTATTCATATTGGAAAGAAATCTGTAAAACTACTAGAAGAAAACACTTGTGTGTGTACGCACATGTATGGATGTGGTGCTAGAAAGAACTTTTGGGCATTAATCTAAGTATTATTTCTACATTGGTGTTTCTAACAACTCGGTGAGGGAAGGGTTTATTTCAGCTTACAACTCTCAAATCACACGCCATTATTTTTTCATAATTTGTATTAAAAAATTGGTTAACCAAAACGTGCTGGTTGTTTCAGGTTTTTTGGGGTTTTTTTGTTTGTTTGTTTTTGGTTTTGTTTTGTTGTTGTTGTTTTCAACTTGACCCAAACCTAGACATATGTGGAGAAAGGGGGTTTCAATGAGGAATTGTCTCTATCAGATTGGCCTGTAGACAGGACTGTGGGGTTATTTTTCTTGAATAATGATTGACGAGGGGGGAAAGCTTTCTGAGGACAGTGCTAGCTCTGGCAGGTGGTCATGGGTGACTTAAGAAATCAAGCTGAGCAAGCCATAGAGGGAGCATCAGGAAGCAATGTTCTGCTCCAGTTCTTGCTTTTAGGTTCCTACTAAGGTTCTTGCCTTGACTTCCTTCATTGGATTGTGATACTGAAGAGTCAAGTGTTCTCTGAACTCTTAAAACCATGCCCTGGTGCTAGGCTTCCAGCCAGCTCAGCATCATTCTAGGACCCATCACAGTCAAGAGGCAGACACGGAGCTTCTACTGTCTCGGAAAAAAAAAAGTCTCTATGCAGGAAAAGCATCCTAGATCATTCCGGAAAGGGCCAAGTCAAACTGATCCAAAGAGGCCACCTCTGGCCCTCCCCTTGGCCTTCTCACATAAATGCCTCTGTGTTCTTAGGACCTGGGGATGGTCTTCGTTGCCTATAGTGCCTCTCAGTCTTTTCCTCTCCATGGAGCAGAAGGGACCTGTGATGAGGATGACTAGAGAGCAAAAGCCTGGGAGGGAAGCACAAGAGCAGGTGTTGGGGGGGCAGTGACGCACAGGAATGGGGGGGGGGTTCCTACGCTAGGGCCTTCATCCTACTCGATGGTAGCCATGGACTCCTGGCATAAAATGGCACAATGTTTGGTGCCATGTACCTGCAGGTCCCATGGGGGCATGGGACAGATGAGCTCCCGAGAGCAACAGAACCTCGAATAGCTCCTCACGGTCACACTGTGTGGCCAATAGCCAGGAATAGAGATTAGGCGTGACTCAGGGGTTCTTCTCCTAAGAAGTTGACCAGCTGCGTAAGTGCCAATACCAAATGTGGCTGAGAAGGAAGAACTTGAGGGGACCACGTATCATAGAGTCCTTATCTGTGACCATGACACAGCTCAGTAGTGTTTGCTGAGTTTAGATGGCAGCTGTTGGGTGAGGATGTTTACTCCGGAGTTAGCCTGACATCACCAGTCTTCACCTGCCTGCACCTGCCCTTGCCAGAAGTCCCACCTTTATGTTGGGCTTATTCCCTGTGCCCTAAGGATCTGCAGCATCTGGTTACCAGGTCAGGCAGGGTGGTCTACTGTCTTTGCTGTATACTCTGACTGGGCTGGGTTTCATCCGTCTGCTTTCTCTCTTTCACTCACATCCTTTGTGAAGTGATGGAGATGGATCCTTCAGAAGATGGAGAAACATACAAGTAAACTTGGCAGGGCTCTTTGAGGTCCTCACTGAGCAGCTCAGGGGAACCCAAATTGCGTGAGAGGAGACGAGTTTACCAGTAGCCTGAGGATCAGGCAGTGTGTTCCTCCAAGAACTGATCCCATGGGGAAGACTAGCAGGAAGATGGTCACTCTGCCCCCAAGAGGGGATTTTATGGCACATGTAGCAGAATATTGTTTCTGTCCTAAGAATGAAAAGAGAGTGGAATGCTCTCCAGGGTTCTTGTGGGACCAATGTAAAGACAGATGTGTATGAGATACATATCAAGGAACAGGAACCGCTGACATCACCCCAAGTATTTTGAGCATTCTTTTTTGACATCAGAAGAGTGTCCCGCCAACAGGGTCTGCCAACTTCCCCAGAGTGACCCTAAGCTACCACCTATCTGAATAGTTGTTCCAATGGAGCTTTGGCTGAGGCCTTGTCCCAGGAGCAGCAAGTTGACACACAGACAAGTGACTTGCATTCACCTGGGCCCGTCCTCTGTTCTCTAGGGATGAGTGACAGCAGCCTGCATTTTCTTCCTAAAGTGACATAGCCTGTCCTAAAGTGACTCTTACCTGTTCTGCAGGCTCTAGGCCAGTGACATCTGAGGGAAGAGCAACTGAGGTAATTGTGCCCCAGACTCTGCTATAAGTATGGCCTCTTGGCTCTTACACCTTCTTTGTCAGGAACTCTCCTTATCTCGGACTCATTAATCACCTTGGAATTCATGGTCTAGTATCAACAGTACAAATGAGAAGGGTGAGTTAGCTGGGTAGATAAGAGAACAGTGAAATATACAGCCATGGACTATGACTTTGAACCTTAGGAGAAGACATGAAGGAAAGTGGGGTGGCATTGGGTGCTGTGGGAACTCCCACAGGGTGGGAAGGCTTGCTTCCTTCCACTGTAAAGAGAAGTGTCCCCGACCAAGGTTGAGAGTAGCCCGGGTCTGTCTGCTTCAGGAACTGAGTTTTAGCTTTTCTTGTTTGTTTTTTACTTTGACTGGAAAAAGCAGAGGTAACAACAAAAAGCAGCAGCAGACAAGAAGAGGTCTTTTTGAAGGTCAGATGTCCTGCCCAGAAGAGGAAGCAGTGAACAAACAGACTAAGGCACACTCTAGGCAGTGAGAGGGAAATCCTTTCAAACTGTAGACCTGTGACAGGGTCAGGGCTCCCGACATACAAAGAGCTCAAGCACATCAGTGCGAAGGTGACAGGCTCCCCTTAGGCCGGACAAAAGGCCTGAACAATTTTTCACCACAGCAAGCAGACAGGGAGGACAACGTACAGGAACACAGACTGACCAAGATCACCAGTGTGAACAGAAACTACGGACAAATCCCTGTGAGAGAGTCCAGCCCAGGTCTCCAAGTGTGATTGTGGGTGAGGAGAAAACACAGCAGACAGGTATCACCAAGAATGCTCAAAAAGGGGACTCGTGCACACTGTTGGGAAATCAAATAACTCAGATATTATGAAAAGAATAGGATCAACTCCTAGAACACTAAAAAAGAAAGTGTGAGATTTGGGGTACTCAGGTCACACTCAGTGTCTCCTCTCTGTCCCATCACTAGAGAGAAATGGCAGGACCCTAGGAATACAATTTGCCTGTAAGTCCCCAAAGGAGGCTTACCCTAAGTGACCAGGAGCTTCAAGTGGTTCATCCACCATCGTGTTACACACAATAACTAAAGGGCTGAAACTTTATCCATCCCTCTGCCATTCAGTAGTCAGAGAAAACCTGACTGCCAGCTCATTGTGTTGATGATAATGGACCCAGCCTCAGAACCTATAAGTCAGGCCCAATTAATTGCTGTCCTTTCTAAGAGTTGCTTTGGTCATGGTGTCTTTTCACAGCAATGGAAACCTTAACTAAGACACCTGTCAAATCTAACTTCTAAAACTAAGAAAACGTAAATCATAAAATATTTTTTAAGATGAAAGAAGAAATATAAAAAATTATTTTTTGTACGTGACTGAACATTAATGTTAAACCTAAAAATTGCAAGGAGAAGACGAAACCCAAGATTGTCTAATTGAAGCAAGCTTTATTTTAGGGGTGTACCCGGGACTAGCCAGCTATATGTGTGTGTCTTACCCTAAGTTGAGATTTTAGAGAACAGCCCTCATTGGCTTCTTAAGGTCCCTTTTGTTAGGTCTCAAACCTAACAAATGGCTGAGGCACTGATTTAACGTCCCAAACTGAGCCTTGCCCTAAGTCTCCCCGCTCCCTCAGACTCCATCTGTTACAAGGTCCTTCTGGCTAGCACACCTCTCTGGCTGCCCTAATCTTCTCTAGCCCAGGGGCTAGGCTGCCCTTTCCTATATAACCCAGACATTATAGTTACCTGACCTTTTGTCTATCCTTTACCCTTCTGGTCTCTTGGCCAGTCCCTAGACCCAGGCCACCCCTCTTGGCTGGTGGCTTCCCTCCCCTTCTCCTCTCCTCAAATGACCCAGCTCAGAATCATGTCCACTCTAGACTCTCCCCAAAGTCTCTTTCTCTGGCTATGTTCTCACATGCCTAGGAACAGTCATGTTCTTTCCTTTTTATTTCTTATTTTCATTCACTTTTTAAAAGGGAGAAATAAAAGATTAGCAGCTCTAGGCATGTTTACAGGGGCAAGAGAATTGTCTGTTAAAGATAGAAAACACAATGAAAGAGCAAGACAAGGATATATATTAAGTAAACATTATCACAACCTCCTGAAGAAAAGACATGGTTGCCATTTCCTGGAACAGACAGTACAGGGCCATGTGTAGCTAAGGTTACAGGGCTTGGAGGGGGAGGCACAGCCAAATCCTGGAGAAACCGAGGCTTAATCATAAACAGGAGTGAACCGAGTTTGTCTTTACTATAAAATGCCCTTTAAGCCTAAATGAAGGCAGGCTGGCTCTTCACTGTGGGATTGAGACTGTTGCTGGCATGCCTTCAAGAAGCAGGGACGTTTCCTTAATTGTAAATGCCATACACTTTTCTTTCTCCCCCACCCCCCATACACTTTTGTTTAAAGGATTTCGAATGGGGTTCTCTCTCTGACCATTAAGGTCATGGAAGTTCAACATTTCTTTCTTTCTGTTTTCTTTTTCCTTAAGACAAATGATGAACCAGTTTGCCTTAAATGGAAATGGCTCTGTACTGCCTATTCCAGGAAATGCAACCTTGCCTTTGTTTCAAAGAGTTACTATGGACACCTGTTGTCACGACTACCTAACAATCACATCTGTCTTAAGGTCACCTGCCATTATGCCTACCTTCTTTGTTGCAAGAAGTTGTAGGCCATCTTGCAACCTTACCTTTGTCTCAAAATGTTGTCATGACTGCCTTGTTTTGACCACCTTGTTACTTTCTGCTCCTGTAACCTTGTCTATTTTACAAATTCTCCATTTAAAAACCCCTTACCTCTGAGCTATAAAAACCTTGCCTTCCTCTCACATCCAATGCTGACTTCTTGAATCCTACATTGAATCCTGTATAGGAATTAAAAAGTTTGCTGTAATTGATTGCTTGTTTTGGTTAATTTGGCTGTCAAGATTTGGCTGGGTGGCCTTTCTCCTCTCCTCTTCTCTACATACACCTACTGTTCTGAAACTCTCTCTGTAGACCAAGCCAGCCTCACAGAAATCCACCGACCTCTGTCTCCTGAAGCTGTGATTAAAGGGCTTCCATAGCTACACTCTGCTGAAAGTTCAAGATCCCTGAAGTCAGCATTTTCTCAAAGAACTGATGTTTAATCCAAATCTGGTTGTTCTATATGTTCAGAAGTCTTTGGTATCCAATTTCTTCAAACAATTTACTTGGGGAACTCATGAGTTCCAGTAGTTTCCTGCTAAAAGACTACATTTCCCAGCTGCCCCTGTGGATTGCACAAGTCATCAGCCCCCAATAAGAGACAACATTCCACCTCCCCCTGTAGGCATTTCTGGCCAGTTTGTACCTGCGGGTGACAAAATGTTCCCACCTTGAGTAAACACGATCCCTTTTCTTTCTCCCCCACCCCCTATCTCTCTCTCTCCAGCTGCTTTTGTATAAACTTACAGGTTCAGCTCATATTCATTCCTGACACACCCAGCACAGTGTGGATTCGTATGTAAGAAGTGCTCATGTACATTGAAACAAGCAGGATCAACATCCCTTTGAGCTGTCCTGTTCCCTTCTTGTTTGTATCAAAACTCACACTGAACAGTGAGGGAGCTCTGGTTGCCTTTGTTCACCAGTTGAACAAAAACCTACACAACTGCCAGTTTGTTTTCTTGAGAGAGGATCTCACTGTGTATCCCTGGCTGGCCTAGAACTTACTGCGTAGACTAAGCTAGGTTCAAAGACACAGAATTCTGCCTGGCTCTGCCTCCTCCGGGCTGTAATTAAATGTGTACACTACACAGAGTGGGAACACTCCTTAAATACTGTCTCTCTCACTCTGGGTATCCGGGCTGTTAAAACAAGACACCCTCAACACCAAGGTCCCCATGTCCGACTTAGGCTCAGAAACAGCCTTCTACAACATTGAGATTGGGGTTGGTGCTCCAGACTGGAAAGACGGCCCCATGGGGAATAGTATTTCCTGTCAAGCCTGACTACTTGAATTTGATTCCCAGGGCCCACGTGGTGCAAAGAGAGAACTGACTGCTGCAAGTTGCCCTCAGGTCGGTCTCTCTCTCTCTCTCTCTCTCTCTCTCTCTCTCTCTCTCTCTCCTCTCTCTCTCTCTCTTCCTCTCCCTCTAAAAAATAATAAAAATAAGTCTTTAAAAAACATTACTGTCTTTTTCTGTGTAATTCCATTAAGATTTCTGGGAAGAGCGTGTAATCATTACTTGAGTGGAAACTTTCTCCTAATTAATCCTCCAGAGACTGAGTTGAGTTCGCTCTGTGCCCTCTCATCAAGGCTCTCCTCGGTTTCTATTCTGGTCCTTGTTTTCCATTACCGACCTGTTTGCTAAACTGATTAAGAATTTGTCTTCACATTTTTGTCTCTAGCTAAATCCGAATCTGGTTTTTGACACGGTACACTATTTGGTCTAAACAAACGTGATAATGAGTCAATTTTTACAGAATGAAGTACAAATTCCAGAACCTTCTCAAATGCATTCGCAGTCGATATAAGAATTTGAATTGACTTAGGGGCTGGAGAGTTGGCGCAGTGGTTAAGGGCACTGGCTTCTGCAGCGGACCTGGGGTCAAATTCTCAGCACCCACATTGTGGATCGCAATCCTCTGTCACTCTAGGCCAGGGAGATCTGATGTCTTCTTGTCTCCACGGCATCAGGCATGCAGATGGTATGAAGACTTACATGCAGGTAAAATACCCATAACCCATAAAATGAAAATACATAATAAACCTTTTAGAAAAGAGAATTTGAATTGGATTTATGATTTGTTCTTTCTTCAAGGTTAGGAAACTAAGAGGCACAGAGAACTGGAAAGTTGTTGAATCTGTGCTCTTGGGGCTTTTATTTTGTAGCAGCTAAATGTTTGACTCCATTGGAACAAAACAGGTAGACCCTTGAAGAACTCCACAAAAGAATCACATGTGCCGAGCTCAGGCTGTGCCCTATTCTAAATTGCTTCGCATTGTGTGAAACAGTGGTCTTTCATTGCCCTAGGAGACTCCACTCTTTCCAGCTGTACACACACACACACACACACACACACACACACACACACACACATTTATGTTCATCTTTTTTAAAATTCCACAGTGAATATATCTTTGTGTACAGCTATGGGTTACAGAATAAATACAGTGTAAAGAGGCTAAGAGTTAGCGGGATTTCAGAAGTTGGCAGAGAGTCTATGTTCACAAGATGATGAGTCGGACCAGGGCTGAGAGGGGGCTGCTGCTATAGCTGCTGGAGTCAGATTTGAGGGGGAATCTGCCCAGTTCAGGTTGAAGCCAAATATCAAACCTGGTCATAGCAGGAAGCACGTCGGAGTAGGGGACAGTGGGTCAAGTCCGGGTGGACAAACAGGTGGGCTGGCGGGCAGTTCAAGCAGTCTCATCAATAGCAGGGCACCCAAACAGCTGGAAGATCCAGGGGCATTTGTGGAGTCCCTTGCTCCTGACACACAACAGGTATCCGATGATAGGTTGGCATGAGGCCATGCATAGCTTTAATAGCATTTTCTTTCAAGCCCGCATCTTCTTTTGGGACAGGATCTTACTGCATAGCCCTGGTTGTCCTTGAACTCCATATGTAGACTAGGCCAGCCTTAAGCTTGCAGATGTCCACCTGCCTCTGTCTCCAAGTTCTGGAAAGCGCCTCTGTCTCACTCCACTGTTGCCTTCTGTCTCTCTTTTTCTGCCACTGTACATAAAAATATAACAAATACTCTCATAGACACAAAGCAAGGCTCTTGGGTATTTTAGTCCTTGATCTCTTCCCAGAAAGCCGAAGTCCATCCAGAAGGGAGATTGCTGCCAGACACGCTAGATGTCACCTACTGCAGACATACAGTAGTCTCACTGGAGATATTGAGTTCCTTAGGCTTGTATTTAACTACCGTGTGATAAGATCTCTCATTATTGCACTTCCAGCCTGTGAAGAGGACGACTCACTAATGTGGAAGCATCAACAGCCAACAGCAATTAGTAAGACGGTAGACAGGGCACAAGGCGACTTCAGAATGATAACAGCACGTGTTTATCTTATAAAGGATATGCTCATCTGCATGGGTGTCTGCCTTCTTGATTTGTCAAGTAGAAATCTTCGCACAAAGAGTGCCTGAGCCTGGAATTAATGCTATACTTCATCTCCAAAGGTAGCGCCATTACAATGCCTTTACATGGCCTTCTAAAGTGTGCACTTGTTAATGTACGTATAGATAAGTAAATTAATAAAATTACTTTTATTTGTTGTTGTCACACTGCCTGTCCCCTGGGGGTGCTATGGCTGCTCAGGGGAGGCAGAAGGCAGAAAGTGATCCGGGTCTCCAGATGAAGCCCCCGTGAAAGGCAGGTAGCCAGGTCCTGGGTATCTCCCACTATTATCGAGGCGCTAATGCCAGCAACAGTTTTCATTAGTTTTAATTCTCATATAGCTGAGCTTTTGCCTTTACTTTGAGTTCCTCAAAGAAGTGCAGCCGATCAGGAACCAGGAGCCCAGCATGTGTCATGATCTGAGGTCTTATGAATGGACAGAAAGCTGAGGCAACTCCAAGTGTGGCGGCACACATCAGCAGCCGATCCTCAAGGTCAGCCTGAGGTAGGGCGGGTCAGTGTTTCACACAAAACCAAAATGAAAGCGGGGGTGGGGGGAGAGATAGAATTATAAAATAAAGAATGCACTTAGTAACAACATTCTTGATGTGAAGTTCATGTATTCATATATATTCTTGGTTCTATTATCCCTATTTGATTGAGCTGACAGATGACATATTGATTCCTAATTAGTACACATCAGTATTTACTCATAAAGACAACAAACATGAAAGAAAAGTAATTGTGTGTTGGGGGGGGGGAGTTCTGATAAGTTGAAATTGTGACCAGTGAGGTTGAGTCTCACAGACTCTGAGCTTGAACCTGTTCAAATGTTGGTAAACGAATACAGGACTCAGCTGGAATCCTGAAGATTCTAGAAGGCGATTCCTGCGCTTTTCTTGTATCTCTCCACCACTCTCCTCACGGCGCCCTGCACTTCCTTGTTCCGCAGGCTGTAGATGAATGGGTTCAGTGCGGGTCCGATGACCGCATAGAACACAGAGATCAGTTTGTCTCCCTCGGCGGAGTAGAGGGACTTGGGCCTCATGTACCTGATCAACCCCGTTCCGTAATAGATGGTCACCACAGCCAAGTGCGAAGCACAGGTTGAAAAGGCCTTCTTTCTCCCCTCAGCCGAGTCTATTCTTACCACAGTCACCAGGATGCGAAGGTAGGAGAGAACAATCAGGAGGAAGGGGAACAGCACCGTGCCAGCCCCTCCGACGGCCATCATGGCCTCCAGCAGAGACGTATCTGCACAGAGCAGATGCAGAAGGATGGGCAGCTCGCAGAAAAGATAATCAACAACGTAAGGACCACAGAGGGTGAGGGTCGTGAGGCAGAGAGGTATAACCGAGGCACAAAAGCCTGTGACCCAGACGGCCACTGCCAGTGCTGTGCACATGGCCCAGCTCATGATGAGAAGGTACCGCAGTGGGTAGCAGATGGCCACGTAGCGATCTATGGCCATCACCGCAAGGAGGAAGCACTCGGTCGACTCCAAGAATAGGGTGAGGTAAGTCTGAGCCAGGCAGAATGGGTAAGATATGACCTTCCTGTTTGCAAGGAAATTGAAGAGCATCTTCGGAGCCACAACCGTGCTGAAGAATCCATTGAGGAAAGCTAGGTGGCAGAGGAAGAAATACATGGGTGTCTGCAGAGAGACATCTAGAGCCACTAATGTGACCACAGCTGCATTCCCCAAACAGTTGGCTAGGTAGACCAGAGAGAAGAAGAAGAAGAGAGGAACTTCAGTCTGGGGTTGATCAGAAAACCCAACAAGGACCAGCTCAGTGATGGTGCTGGAATTCTCCGATCTCATGCCTGCTGCTGAGCCATACCTGTCCAAATGAGAAGAAATCGAAGGACCCCCCCACACACACACACACATGAAAATTCTTAGGTCAGATCAGCACCCCTGTCCTGTTCACATTTGTTTTAATGCCGGTGGTAACCGTACCCTAAATTTAAAGGTCTTGAGACCTTTTCAGACACAAATTTAGCTCCTAACTCTTGAGTGACTATTTTTGGCTAATGACACCAGGTCTCATAGATTCACAGGGATAATTTTACCATCCTCATATTATGTCAAACAGACTATAGGGCACTCCTCTGTTTTGCTAACTGCATGTTTTAATTACCTGTCTCTTAAAAGTGTCCTGTAACTCCAGTTTTAGGAAAAAAATGACTTGTCTGATGTCACCAGTAAAAATATGAAATTTGAAATAAATGCATTCTGCTTCAACTAGGCTGGTCATTGATATTACTGAGCTCATTTAACCGAACAAATTACTCAACATTCCCAGACCCTACAGACTAGACTGTTGGTCTCTACAAGTAGAAAGAGACAGCTAGTATTTAAGCTGATTAAACAAGTCAACATTCTCAAAAACAATACAACTAAGTCACCCAGATTTCTGACTTTCAGATTTCTAGTCATGGCCTCAGACACTAGAACTGTTTTCAAAACCAGCATTTTCTTATTTTTAAGTTAGCATGCAGTACGATGTGTTTCACCAGCCATCTTCACACACTCTGTACTCTTAGTCATCTTCCTTGCTCACTCCCCACCCCTCTCCCTCCTCCCTACACAGTCCTCCTTTGGCCCTGGTCACTCACACTCCATCCCCCTTTCTTGAACGTGCTGAAATGGCAGGTCTCAGCTGGCTCCATCACATGTAGAATATCACACAACATGGATGCAAATACTAGCTTTTGTTGGCACAGCAACAAAACAATAAACAAAATCAAATGATGCTTTTGAGGATGTTTTCCACGTAGAGGTCTGTAAGTCATAAGACACAGAGCCCAATCTCCAGTCAGCTACACCCCCCACCTTAACATAGCTCCAGTCTCCATTAACTCCTGGGCACTGTCGCCTCTTCATCTAGTTAGAATGTCTCTGTTTTCTCATTTCCTTGTTTTATTTCACATAGAATGCTTTTCTAGTTGTTTTTTTTTAATCACTCTCTCCTCAATGATTTTTTTCCATTTAAATAGTTTACATCAGTATATCAGTCAGTAAATAGAGTGTATGACACATAGCAATAGTAGGAGACAGGGAGAAGAGGAGGGAGAGGGACACACACACACACACACAGAGAGAGAGAGAGAGAGAGAGGGAGAGGG
>NC_034603.1:26492732-26510433 GCF_900095145.1 Mus pahari | reverse complement strand
AGAGAGAGAGAGAGAGAGAGCTCTGAATGGCAGTTGACAAACCTGCCCAGCTTCCCGAAGCTGGGAAACAGAAGCTTGTGCCTGATACTGGCAAACTATGAATGGATTTTCCTGAAAAGGTCCAGTACCTTGGCTCCATCTATAAAGGAGGCAGCATCAGGACCACAGCCACTTGCCAGCATGGGAGCGCACATGTGACATCCCTGGACTCTCCTCTCTCTTCCTGGTGGACTGCTCAGCTGTGGACACGAATGCACGAATCTTGTTCCTGAGCTCCCGGGACTCCATCACGATGACTCCCCACATTCTCTAAATATTTCCATACTCATCTCAGCTTCATGCTCACCAGGATTTCCCTGAGATGAAAATAATACTAGTGGCTAGACATAAATACAGACTGGAGACTTAACTGAGTTTTGAAAAAACCCCATTAAGGAAGCAAAGTTTTAGGTGGGTCCCAAGGGACCCAGTTAACTTCATGCCTGAAAAACAAAAGTCAAAAATTAATTATTTTCCCACTTACTGTCAGTGTCGAAAGGTTCATTAATATGACTTATAATTTCCCATTCGTGGCAACATAAGGAAGCCACACTTCTTCTGTGGGAAAAGCATCTCAACTTGGACGCTTAAGTGGAAAACAACTAAAGCAATGTGTCGCGACACCCGACTTTGCTAACTTATAATTTGTTTTTACTACACTTACTCAATTGTATTTCCTGCAGGGGATCTGTGGATTTTACTGTGAATGGCCCCGATGTGCATACACTATGCTGTGGACACACACATCCTCTCCTGCCCTCTTTCTCCTCCCCCTTCCCTTCATCCTTCTGGCCCTCTTTCATTTACTTAACCATCCATCTTCTATATTCGATGGGTCCACATTTTCTAAGTCTAGCTCCCTTCACTCTAGGTGAGAACTTCAATTACATGAAAATGCCTGCATCTAAGATTTGACTCTTCGTGGATGAATGCCCCATAGACCACATATACAACACACGCCATTATCCATACATCAGCTGACAGGCATCTAGTCTGGTTCCAAATATCTGTTCTGAGCAGTGCTGCAGTAATCACACGTGTGCACCATCATGTCTGTAGCTGTGTCCCCAGGAGAGCTACAGCCTGATCAGAGGGTAGTTCTAGTTTCAATGTTTACAGGAACCTTTCCCTTACTGCTTGCTATAATATGATGGCTGCGTTGGTTCCTTCTGCCTCATGGATGCTTATGTTCGGACACTTCCTGGTAGCCAAGAGTTCTGAAGAGAGGCAGCCATGCTCACTATTTTCCTTCTTTAAAATTTTTACTTATAAAAAAAATTTTACTTATTTTAGTATTTCAAATACTTATTTAGGGGTGTGTGTGCGTGTGCGTGTGCGTGTGCGTGTGCGTGTGCGTGTGCGTGTGCGTGTGCGTGTGTGTGTGTGTGTGTGTGTGTGAAGAGGAAGGCATCAGATTACCTGGAACTAGAGTTACAGATGGTTGTGGGCTGCCTAATGTGGATGCTGGAAGCAAGCTAGGCTCATCAGGAAGAGCAGCAATTGTCTTAGTAACTGGACCATCTCTCCTTTGTTGACCCCCCACCCCACCCCAGTCCTTTATAGATGTTTGAATGTACTATTTCCAGCCCTTTCCCTCTATCCTTGATATTCCTTCTTCTGCTTGGTCTCAGCAACAAGAAATGCTTCCCATTATGTTTTATTTAGCTCATTAACTCATTTGTATTTATTTAATTTTTCCCGTATCTCTTTTTTTCTGAGTTTCTAGTCATTATGTTGACTTCATCATCTGACTTCAGCATCAGTAGTCCTGACGTCGCCATCTGTGTGCCGTGTTGACTTCATTGGTAATGGCAACTCTCCTCACCTATGCAATAGCTTTTTCATGCATTTCTAACTTTCTCCTCTAGCCCCTGAACTGATTTCCTTACTCCATTCTTCGTTTCTTTGTATCCTCTTTGAAATAACTGGCTAGTTTTTCATTTTCATGTGACTTTTGATTCTTCACCTGATATTTTACAAACGTCAGTAATGGAGGAGTTAAGATCTTTTTGAAGAGTCCTGTTGTCTTGGGTTTTTTGTTCATTTGTTTTTTGTTTGTTTGTTTGTTTGTTTTTGTTTGTTTCTTGTTTTCCTGTGTGATGGTTTGCATATATATTGGCTTTGTTATTGATACATTTTGAAAACTTCTTTTTTAAAAACGAGGAGTCTCCTCTTGAGGACTCAACAGTCAGGACCAACCAGAGGGGAGAAAACAAACTGCTACAATAGCAACAAAGTCAATCTGGACAATGTATAAAAATCCACTTACAGTTAAGCCCTTCCCAGTAACACTATAGAACTCAATAACTATAGAACTCAAACGGTAGACACAAATGAACATGATTCTATGGTGTTAGAAGTCATTTAGGGTGAATGCAGAACCAGATGCAGGACTCAGATGAAGAGTGTGGAGAAGTCACAGAGAGGCAAGGAAAAGGGCAGAGGGGTGGCTTTTATTTTTATGCTTTATTTCGTTAGGGTGATTTTATGTTTTATTTTCTCCTTCCTAGAAGGAAGGGAAGAAGGAGAAAATAAGCAGCGAGGAATAAAAATGAACAAAATCCCCAACAATAAACCAAGGGCATAAGCAAATGTAAGGAAGAGAATGTAAGGAAGAGAATAAATTTTTAAAAACTACTTTTTAAAAAAATCTATCTTTCACAGATTAATATGGGGCCATCAAATTTACAGACCATGTAAAGGAAATGCACTGACTGCAAAGGCTGATTTCATGTGTTTGATTCCTGGGACCCACAAATAGAAAGAGAAAACTGACTTCCACACGTGTACTATGGCACATATATGCACCATCCCCAGCACACAATAAATAATCACAAAACATTTAGAAATAGGATAAAATAAATATACTAGTAGAAGTATGACTGTGTATGGTCATCCATAGCCAATATGGTCCTCAGTGGCAGAAGACTGAAAACTTTCCTGGTAAGATCAGAAGCAAGATAAGACTCCAAATGGAAACAAATTGGGAATATCTCTCCTATCAGCCAACTGAAATGAGATTCTGAATTAGCTATTTTTCTTGTTGCTTTACTCTAAAGTGAGAAAAACATCTGACAAAAGCCACTGAAAATGAAGCATTTACTTTGCTTAAAGTCCAACGTGAAGCTGTCTCTCACGGCAGACAGAGTGCAGTCACAGGGAACACTATGGAGTTGTTCGTACTGCATCCCAAATCAGGAAGCAGCAAACTGACAGGAAGTGGGTCGGCTGGACTGTCAAACTTCGAGGCCTGCCCCCAATGACCCATTTCCTCCAGCAAGGCTCTACCTCTGCGAGGTCCCACAACAGCTGTTTAGGAAACCCTTAAGATGTCTTTCTTAGTTAGGATTCCTATTGCTGCAACAAAAACACCATGGCCAAAAGGCAAGTTGGGGAAGAAATGGTTTATTTAGTTTATACTTCCATCTGTTCATCATTGAAGGAAAGAAGTCAGCACAGGAACTCACGCAGGGGAGGAACCTGGAGGCAGGAGCTGATGCAGAGGCCACGCAAGGATGCTGCTTACTGGCTTGCTTCCTCTGGCTTGCTCAGCCTGCTCTCTTATAGAACCTAGGTCCACCATCCCAGGGACGGCGCCTCCCACAATGAGCTGGGCTTTCTCATATTGATCACTAATTGAGAAAATGCCTAACAACTAGATATTATGGAGTGAGTTTCTCAGTTGGCGTTCCCTCCTTTCTGATACTTCTAGTCTGTGCATCAGGCCGGCATAAGACTAACCAGCACAATGTCCATATGTGTTTTGCTATATATTTTTCTAGTTCTGATAAACCCTATTGGGGTTTTTACCAAGGATTTCATTACATGTTGGGTAGCACTGAGATTTAAACATAGCAACTCTTTCCTGAATAAGTACGGATGTTCATATTTGTCTCTTCTCTTTAACCTACATCATCAGTGTTCTGTAGTTTTTGGTAAAGATCTCCCATTTCTTTGAGCCGATTGATCCCTAAGCATCTTATTTCTGTGTTGTCAATGGCATTGATTGCTTATTTCCTGCATTATTCATTGACAGGGTATGAGATCCTACCAATTACAGTGTGCTAACTTTGTACCCTGCAGTTTTTCTGAATTTGTTAACTGCGATAAGAATTTAATGTGACCCCTAGTACTTGCCAGAACACGTAGAAGCCCTTATGATTTGACTGTGAATCCCATGGGCTCACACTGGATCCTCAGCTAGTGGCTCTGTTTTGAAAAGTTGTGGAACCCTTAGGTTACAGGGAATTGGGCTTTCTTTATTTATTAAGGTTTGCTTTGTGGCCTATAAAGCCATCAATTGTGTAGAAGGTTCTATGTGCCATTGATAAGAATGTATATTCCCTATCTCCTGGTAGAAAGTTCTGCAGGTATCGGTGTGAACTCTGTCCCCCTATCTGATATGCAGTAACCCTGTTATGATTAGTTTTAAAGCCTTCTTTATTGTATATAAGAATAGCTACCCCAGAGTGACTGTGGCCTCTCTTTGCTTATCTTAATTTCTAACCTTTGATTCTGGGTTTATAGATGCCACTCCTGCCCATGTGTGCTTCTTTTAATTAATTAATTAATTTATTTACTTTATACTCTGATCAGAGATTCCCCTCTGTCTCCTTCCTCCCAGCCCCTCCCTCTCACTTTCCTGCCCCCTCCCCCTCTCTTTCTCCTCAGCAACGGGGAGGCATCCCATGGTTATCAACCCACCTTGGACTATCAAGGATACTTGGATACCCAACCTAAAAAGGACTAGACACGTCTTTCCTTACTGAGGAAAAGGGGTCCAAAAGCAGGCAACCGAGTCAGAGACAGTCCCTCCTCCAGTCGTTAGGAGTCCCACATGAAGACCAAGTTGCAAACCTGTTACATATGTGTAGAGAGCCTAGGTTTGTCCTGAGAATGCTCTTTGGTTGGTGGTTCAGTCTCTGTGAGCTCCTATGGTCCCAGGTTAGTTGACTCTGTAGGTCTTCTTGTGGTGCGCTTGATCCCTCTGGCTCCTGCGATCTTTCCTCCCTTGTCCACAGGATTCCCCAAGGTCTTCCTAATGTTTAACTGTGGGTCTCCACATCTGTTTCCATCAGCTGCTGGGTGGTGACTCTCAGAAGACAGTGATGCTCCCTTCTGCAAGCTTAGTAGATTATTATCAATAGTGTCTGGGGTGGGCGCTCTCTCATGCCATGGCTCTCAAGTTGGGCCAGTCATTGCCACACGTGTTTTTTGACCATATGTGGGAGGGCAGGTTCATAGAAATTTTTATTTGTCATTTTCACAGAGAATTTGACTGTTGATTTCACAGAGAAGTTGATTACCACCATGGAAAATGGATCGTGGGGAAGAACTGGGATCACACACTTGTGCATTGTAGGTTAAACTAAAGGGACAACAAACTTCATCGAGATGGAAATGAAGCCAGTGTGATGCAGCCAAGATGCAGTCACTGCTAAGTCTGATAGATCCTGAACAAGTTGCAGAATGTTAGCAAATGTGTGTGAGTGTGTGTGTGTTGTGTGTGAGTGTGTGTGTATGAGAGTATTGTGAGTGTATGTGTTGTATGTGTTAGCTGTGTGTGTGAGAGTGTGTGAGAGTATTGTGAGTGTGTGTTGTGTGTGTGTGTTGTATGAGAGTATTGTGAGTGTATGTGTTGTGGTGTTAGCTGTGTGTGTGAGAATGTGTGAGAATGTTATGTGTGTGAGTTTATTGTGTATATGAGTGAGTGTTATGTGTGTCAGAGTGTGTGTGAGTGTGTGTTATGTGTGTCAGAGTATGTGTGAGAATGTGTGAGTGTGTTGTATGTACGAGTGTGTGTGTGTGTGTGAGAAAGAGAGAGAGAGAGAGAGACAGAGAGAGAGAGAGAGAGAGAGAGAGAGAGAGAGAGAGAGAGAGAGAGAGTTCTATGCATATGCATGTGAAAGTACATGTGCTCTTGTGCACTTTCTGCTGCACTCCCTTGAGATAGGATGTCTCATTGGACCTGGAGCTAGCCTGACAGCCAGTCCCAGGGTCTCCACCTCCTCCTCCCTAATCTGGCAAAGCCTTTCAGATTCATTGGGCCTGATGGTATTGTATATATGCATTTTCAGCGTCCCAGCCTGCTTCCTGTGCAGATCAGTCTGTTATAGACAGGACATGGCCAAATGCTCAGTTGTTACTTCAGCCCAAGGCCTTTCCCCAACAAGGCCAGGGATCCAGGCAATGTTCCCCTTGCTAAAAGTCCTGTATGGCCAACTCAAATGGTGAGAAACAAGGGGGAAAGGGGATTCAGTCTCTTTGTGGATGGCTGCCCAATTCTCATTAATTTTATTCAGATTTATGTTACATCCTGGATACCTGAGTTGGCACTTATTTTAATTTTTTAAGTTTTAAAATATTTTATTTTATTTTTTAGTTATCAGTGTATTTTTTACACATCCCCAATAATTAATTTATTTATACACTTTACATTACAATTGCAGTCCCCCTCTCCTGCCAGTCCCCCCCCCCTCATGCAGCTCCTCCCCCATGACTCCCTTCCCTGTCGCATGCCCCCTCCTTCCCTCTCTTTCTACTCTGAGAAGGGGGAGGGCTCTCATTGGGCACCAACCTAGCCTGGCATATTAAGTCTCTGCAGAACTAGGCACACCCTCTTCCACTGAGGCTAGACAAGGCAGCCCAGTTAGGGGAACAGGATCCACAGGCAGGCAAGAGAGTCAGGGACAACCCCTGCTCCAGTTGTTGGGGGGACCCGAATGAAGACCAAGATGCACATCTGCTACATGCAGAGGGCCTAGATCCAGCCCATGTGTGCTCTTAGGTTGGTGGTTTAGTTTCTGAGAGCCCCCCAAGTTGACCACATTTTTAAAATCCAGTTATTCTGCATCTTTTCATCAATCAGTTAAGTCTATTTGCATTCAAGGTTGGAATTGAGAATGGTTTGCAAATGCTGGGATTTTGCTGTTTGCTGTTCTGGTTAATGGTTATTACTTTTCTCCCATCCCTGGTAATTACTGTTGGCTGCTTTCTAGTCTGCTGTGTCAGACATAGTTGTCTGTTTTCCCATCTGCTCTTCTACTGCCGGCATGGACTGCATTCTTCCCTGTGTTCTTGTGTGAGAAACTGTCTCCCTTATTCCTCTATGGTCAGCTTTCTTGTAAGAGTAATTCTGCAGTGCTAGCTCGGTTCGCAGGAGTTCCCTTAACTTCTGCTCGTCTTAAACTGATCTTTACTTCTCTGTCTATTTTAATACATAGGTTTGCCGGATAAACTTTCCATGATGGAAGTGACATTTAATCTGAACAGATAGAGAGTACAAGAATTATGCCTAAAGCCATTTGTTTAAAGAAAGGCTTTAAAGATTAATCCCAAGTCTGGCTCTAATGACAATAGAATAATATGACTTTATCGTTAGAATTACTATTGTTAACTTCTTGTTATTGTTACATTTAATAACTTTGTATCCATGTGTCTCCTATTTATATTCCAATGTGTAATAAAGTGTGAAATACTAAAGGGAGAAATCTGAAGACCCAGGCACAAAGGCCCTGCCACTGGGTCAGCCCAGACATCACATAGCTGTGATTCCAAGTGTGGCCAGCAGAGGGCAGAAATCCAAAAACAGGGGCCGTGAAATCCACAGAGATTTCTCTCTCCTCGTTCACAGGACAAGGAAAGAACGCATGGGGTGAGGACACCTTGGTTAGCCAAGAAGTCGATCAGGAGGGTGCCTTGGTGGAGGACACCCTTAGGACGGCGTAGCAGGAGGCTTGAGCTGTAACATGTGCGCTATGCACAGGGAGCAAAGTAGATTTACTCCGCTCCTGGATGTCGAGGCATGGTCGGTCACTCGCTAGTCTGATGCTCGGCCCTGGGAGAGTCGAGGCTGGTGAGGCAGCCAAGAGTGGGAAAGCCAGATAACAGAAAGGCGTTGAGGTGTGGACTTAATCAGAGGTTTGTTGAAGGAAACAGACCTACCCCTCGGCAAGGTTTTAAACTAGGTCTGAACAGCACTTTTTTTTTTTAAAGCAACATTATATAAACAAAGCAAGAATGTAGAGTTGGTAGTGTGGAAACCCAGACTTACCCCATTTCCTCTCCTCCCGTCCACCTTGTTTTCTCCATGAGCCCCATACTTCAGTCAACCTTGGCTTGTGACTGCCCCAGTGGCCCATATATAGTAGTCTAGCAAAACATTTGAGGTAATGGCCAACCAATGACCAGCCCAACTGTCTCCAATTGGAGACTTGACCCTAGTAATGATGCTCCACTATGCTTGCAGACAGGAGCCCAGTCACTGTCTCCTGAGAGGCTTCATCCAGCAGCCCAGGCAAACAGATGCAGAGACCCACAGCCAAACATCAGAGGGAGCTCCGAGAGCCTTGTGCAAGAGTGGGGGACCGGATGGAGGGAGCCAAGGGACCAAGGACACCACAAGATGATCTATAGAGTCAACTAACCTGGGCCCATGGGGGCTCACAGAGACTGAACTACTAACCAAAAATCTTTCAGGGGCTGGACCTAGGCCCCCTACACTTTTGTAGCAAAAACCCAGCTTGGTCTTCATGTGGGTTCCCTAACAATTGGAATTGGAGCTGTCCTGACTCCAGAGCCTGCCATCAGATCGCCTTCCCCTACCTACACTGCCTTGTTAGGCTGCAATGGGAGAGGTTGTGCCTAGTCCTACTCTGACTTGATGTCCCAGGCAGGGTGGAACCCAAGTGGTGGTGGGGTGAGATCTTCCCCTTCTCTGAGGAGAAGGAGTAATGGAAGGAGGGGCTAGTGAGGATGGGAAGCACCAGTAGCAAAAGACAGGACAGGAAGAAGGGCTTGTGGGGCACATACCTCGGTACCTTCTACTTCCTCCCATAAGGTCCCCAGCCCATGGCAGAGTGCTGCCCACATTCTAGGGATTGTCCTGCGCAAGCTGCCCACATTCTGGGGATTGTACCGTCCCCAAGCTAGCATCTGTCATGCCAGCCTCTCATGGCCAGCATCTGAGCCTTTCACATTCTGAGAGTGAGTAACACATTGTGCACGTGTGAACCAATGTCACACTGCTGGTGGGTCAAAGCAAGGGAGTTCCCAAGGTTCCCACATCTCACAACAGACATGGAGGAGTGTCAATTCCAATGGCTCTGACCCATGGGGTTATCATGCATGTGCACTACAATACTGGCTATGAAGAGGGAAGGGATAGTTACAGTGGCCTCATACACTGAGACATTGATCACCCAGATCCCCTCATGCCAGCACAGTCTCCTCATGGCGGCTCCCACGGCATCGCCCTGAGAGTCTCTGCAAAGGCTTTGGGCCCCTGTGTCTGCCAACACAACTCTGTCATTTCCACCACCTGCCGGTTCAGCTGGGGACTGCTATGGGCTTCTTCTCCAGATGCTCACAGTGGGGATGCCAAGACTTGATGGACGAACATATCTTCTGCATCTGAAGGAAGAAGGAGCAGGTTTCGGTGAAGCGTGGTGAGCAGTGGTAAGCTCCTGTGCAGCCGTGTTTTGGTCACTGTGATAAATGGATGTGTAGGGAAGAGTGAGGAACAGCATAGCCAATGGGAAGCATGATGTAAATGTTTGAAGGAAGCAAGCATCAAGGGGGAAGCCACAACCTCCCCAGCCACAGTCCACCCCCTTGAGAAAGGTCCACCCCCTTGAGAAAGGTCCACTCCATTGAGAAAGGTCTACTCCCTTGAGAAAGGTCCTCCCAAGTGGAACCCCGCCCACCCCACTTCAACTCTCCTGTCCTATACCTCTTTGCTGGGAAGCAAATCCCTAGTCCAGAGTTCATCACTGATTTCATGGGCCCAGCTCAAAACTATTAAGACTCTCAACCACATCCCTAGAGTGGACGGACTGACACATCAGTAGTGCGTCCTGAAGGCATCACACCCTGGATTCCCATCGTCCTTCTGTGTTCCCCCTGGCCTGCCTTCCATGCTCTGAGATCAGTGCCTCTCCCTGCAGAGCCTGGCTGAACCCATGTGTCGGCACCTGAACTCTGCCTTCTAGTCACATCACACTGGGGTCAGGTGTCGAGCAGTTTTTTTTTTTTTTTTTGCTCTGGCAACCACTCAGTGAGGAGATTCTACTTTCCAACATCTGGTTCCAGCCCCTAGACTGCAGTCTGAAAGCATTATTGAAATTATAGTTGGTTTTGAGAATGTTCATTGTTGTGGTAATTTCCAATCCCAATTAGCCCGTATAAAAACACACACAATCTAGTTATTATATTTATAAGCTATAAACCTTGATTGGGCAGAGGTAGCATTATACTAACTTACTCCCCAGCTATAAGACTCTTTGATACTTAAGGCTTCACCTGGCCACATTGTTCTGATCCATCATGGCTTCCTCCTCCTTCTCTCCTTCCCTTCTCGTTCTCCTCCCCCTACCTCTTCTGCCCTCACTCTCCAAAAGATGTTCCACCTTTCCCTTCCACTGCCCAATCACAGGCTCTAGCCTTTATTGACCAGTTAGAATGGGAGAAGGCTCACATGAGATCACCTGAATAAGTGATCAACTTCTCATTGTTGGAGGGGGTGCTCTTGAGAAAGTAGAATTAGCATCAGGATACAACAGAATACAAACAGTATTAGGGCAATCCACAGCAGTTCACGATTTGAAATGCCTCTGTTTGCTAAATACCTATTTATCTAGTGAAGCTGTCCCTTTCCCTGCCGCCTGTGACAGGACGGTTTGATGACTCATTTAACCATTTTATTGTGGCTGTTAGGATCATGTTTCTATTCCTTCTGGATTCCATCTCAGTAGTTATCCAGAAATTTACTAAGTCCTACTGTCACAAAGGAGCTGAGTTCTCATTTCTCACTCTAAAAGCAATGACTGAGAAAGAGGGGCTGGAGACGTAATTCAGTGCTCGTCTCTAGTAAATGATCTTTAAAAGTCACAACTAAAAAAAAAGTCATCAAGAGATAACAAACATAAAAAAATGGAAATTATGATGTCAAAATTGAAAATGTATGGGGTACAGAGCTAAACAAAGAATTCTCAACTGAGGAATACCGAATGGCTGAGAAGCACCTGAAAAAAAAAAAAAAGTTCAACATCCTTAATCATCAGGGAAATGCAAATCGAAACAACCATGAGATTCCATGTCACACCAGTCAGAATGGCTAAGATCAAAAATTCAGGTGACAGCAGATGCTGGCGTGAATGTGAAGAAAGAGGAACACTCCTCCATTGCTGGTGGGATTGCAAGCTTGTACAACCACTCTGGAAATCAGTCTGGCGGTTCCTCAGAAAATTGGACATAGTACTACTGGAAGATCCAACAATACCTCTCCTGGGCGTATACCCAGAAGAAGTTCCAACATGTAATAAGGACACATGCTCCACTATGTTCATAGCAGCCTTATTTGTACTAGCCAGAAGCTGGAAAGAACCCAGATGTCCCTCAACAGAGGAATGGATACAGAAAATGTGGTACATTTACNCAATGGAGTATTATGCAGCTATTAAAAACAATAAATATATGAAATTCTTAGGCAAATAGATGGATCTGGAGGATAACATCCTGAGTGAGGTAACCCAATAACACATGATATGCTGTCTTAGTCAGGGTTTCTATTCCTGCACAAACATCATGACCAAGAACCAAGTTGGGGAGGAAAGGGTTTATTCAGCTTACCTTTCCATATGGCTGATCATCACTGAAAGAAGTCAGGACTGGAACTCAAGCAGGTCATGGAGTAGGAGCTGATGCAGAGGCCATGGAGGGATGTTCTTTACTGGCTTGCTTCCCCTGGCTTGCTCAGCCTGCTGTCTTATAGAACCCAGGACTACCAGCCCAGAGATGGCACCACCCACAAGCGGACCTCCCCCCTTGATCACTAATTGAGAAAATGCCTTACAGCTGAATCTGGTGGAGGCATTTCCCCAACTGAAGCTCCTTCTCTGTTATAACTCCAGCTGTGCCAAGTTGACACAAAACTAGCCAGTGCAATATGCACTCACTGATAAGTGGATGTTAGCCCAGAAACTTAGAATACCCAAGATACAATTTTCAAAACCCATGAAACTCAAGAAGAAGGAAAACCAAAGTGTGGATACTTTGTTTCTTCTTAGAAGGGGGAACAAAATACCCATGGAAGGAGTTACAGAGGCAAAGTTCAGAGCTGAGACAGAAGGAAGGACCATCCAGAGACTGCCCCACCTGGGGATCCATCCTATTAAACAACCACCAAACCCAGACACTATTGCATATGCCAGCAAGATTATGCTGACAGGACCCTGATATAGCTATCTCTTGTGAGGCTATGCCACTGCCTGGCAAATACAGAAGTAGATGCTCACAGTCAGCTATTGGATGGAACACAGGGCCTCCAATGAAGGAGCTAGAGAAAGTAACCAAGGAACTAAATGTGTCTGCAACCCTATAGGAGGAATAACAATATGAACTAACCAGTACGTCCCCCCCCCCCCAGAGCTTGTGTTTATAGTTGCATATGTAGCAGAGGACGGCCTAGTTGGCAATCAATGGGAGGAGAGGCTCTTGGTCTTTCGAAGATCATACGCCCCAGTACAGGTGAATGCCAGGGCCAGGAAGCAGGACTGGATGGGTTGGGGAGCAGGGCAACGGGGGGAGGGTATAGGGGAGTTTCGGAGAGGAAACTAGAAAAGGGGATAGCATTTGAAATGTAAATGAAGAAAATATCTAATAAAATCATTTTTAAAAAATTAACAAAAAAATTGAAATTGTAGGGTAAGAGTTAACATTACATTTTACCTATTTGGTTTGTGACTAAAATTATTCTCTTTTTCTTATTAGATATTTTCTTTATTTACATTTAATTATTCTCTTTAGAATAATTATATGATAGGATTATTTCTTAGTCTCATGATAACCACAAATTAAAATTTTGTACGCAAACTGAAAACAAAAAGAAAAGGCTTTTGATAATATTACCAGAGAAAAGTCACCTAAGCATAAGAGCAGACAGTGAGAAGAGAGAAAAGGAGGGTGTACAGGACAGTTAGGAAACAGGAGCTGGCGCAAGTGTGTGCTCCACTCACCATGGATACCATGGCTAACTGTGGACTGCATTATCCCACTGGGACACACAGAGCCATGGATGGGTAAAAGATAAGGCCATATACGATGCCCAGATGAAATCCATTTCATCAATGATTACATAGCTCAGATCCCAGAACTCACGCTGGGCAGCTCACAACCCCCTGCAAATCAAGCTCCAGAGGGTCTGATAGCCTCCCGTGGACTCTTTGCCACTGCACTCACACTCTCATGTGTGCACACACACACACTCACACACAGACATACATCTGCTCGTACTATACATACTCACACACACTTTCACATACATTCAAATTCACTAAGGCACAGACACACATCACACACATACACACACACAAACACACACACAAACACAGAAAACACTCATATACACTCACATGCATGCATACATACACAGAGTCACACCACAAACTCACATACAAATACACACACACACACACACACACACACGTACAAAACAATACACACGTACATAAAAACACAAAGACTCACAGACACAAAGACAAAACAGATACACACAGATACACACAAGAACTCACATACATATAAACACAAACATACACACAAATACACATTCACACACACAAAAACACGCATATCCTTCAAGATAAAAATCTTTGTTTTAAAGCCCAGCAAAATGGTTTAATTGCTGAATTCTAGTAAATGTTACATGAATTATAGCAATTCTCCCACTGTTCCAGAACATTAAGGAAGAGGAATACATTTCAGTCCTTCACAAGAGGCTGATACTGTTTTGCTACACACACAGCACATAGGGAAAACCACAGACAATTTCCAAGATAAATATTTACGCCAACTTCTTCCCAGAATACTGGCAAAGGATATTGAATATTCCATTATTGCTCACTGTGAACAAATGGGACATATCCCAGGAATATCAGTTTTTACGATATACATAAAAAAAAAAAACAGTAATGGAGCCCATATAATCCTGTCAGTACACATAGTACACCCATTTTGCTGAGTCAGTATCTGTTTCTGATGGACTGCCCTGGTAAACTAGACACAGGAAGTCCAGATTGCTACAGAATAGAGGTCCTTGATGACAGACAGAAAGCATCATGCTATCACGCATGTCATGCGAGCAGCCTGCATGTAACATCAGCATGACACCTGGAAAAATAGATGGGTACAGACAAGGAAAAGAAACTATTCTTTATAAATGACTTACTTTAAAGAGTCTTGAAAGAAGGGTCTCACACCCAAAAGTTTCTTCATAGCCTCTGTGACATTCTTATTCCTAAAACTATAGATTAGTGGGTTCAGCAGAGGGGTGAGTATGGTGTAAAACACAGACACCACCACGTCTTTTTCAGGGGTATGGAGGGAGGCAGGGAAAATGTAGGTATAGATCGCAGCGCCATAGAAGAGAATGACTACAGTCATGTGGGAGGAGCAGGTGGCAAGAGCCTTCTTCCTGCCCTCTGCTGAGTTCATCCTGAGAACAGTGAGAAGGATGGATGAATAAGAGCCTGAAATGACTGTCACAGGAATAATAATCATGAGCACACAGCACACATACATGAGGGTCTCATAGAGCCAGGTGTCTGAGCAGGAGAGCTTTGTCACAGCAGGGGCCTCACAGAAGAAGTGATGGATCTCCCGGGATCCACAGAATGGNAAGGTCATGGTGACAGGGGTGAGCATGAAGCCATCCAAGGATCCTAGGAGCCAACAAACAGACATCAGGAGGAGACACACCCTGTGGTTCATGAGGACAGGATACCGGAGTGGATGACAGATGGCCACATAGCGGTCATAAGACATGGCAGCTAGAAGCAAATATTCCGACCCTACTAGTGTCAGGTAGAGGAACATCTGCATCCCACAGGCAGCAGCTGAGATCTTGTGGCTCCCCAGGACCTGGTCCATGAGCATCTTGGGCACAGTGACAGAAATGTACATCATGTCCATGAGGGACAGCTGGCTGATAAAAAAGTACATGGGTGTGTGGAGGTGGATGTCAGAGAGAATCAGCAGGATCAGGAGGGCGTTCCCTGTCAAGGCCATCAGGAAAACCACAAATATGACCACAGCGAGCAGAGCAGGGTGTTGGGATTGACTGAAGAGTCCCACCAGGGTGAAATCTGAGTGTCCAGTGTAGTTCACCCAGGTGGTGAGGTCCATGGGTGTTTCCTAGGCAACCAAGAATGTTTTGGGGTTAGTGTCATAGAAATAAGTGCTCAATGATTTATGCCTCAACCTTCCTATGATAAGTTCTCTGGGTCTGAAAATCTAAGGACTGCAAATTACACATAATTCAACCAATTTTTTAAAGGCTTAGAATTCACATCTTGGTCACAGGCATTGGTGATTCAGGATAAATTTTCCATATTCCAAAGTTATGAACTTTCCTAATGACAGATTATGTCTTCTCTCAAGGACTGCAAGCCTGAGAAATGCTGTCCCATGCTAACCCAAATGGGGATTCAGTGACAAAAAAAAATGTAAAATCAAAATTATTTTGAAAATTTGGTTTTAAATATGAAATAAGCCTTGGCCTTTATGGTTTGAGGGTGCAATTGGAATCTTCAAGACTGAGGTATGTTTCATATAAAATATTTTAAAGTAATAATTTAAAGGAGAAATCTCAACCAGGTGATCCTCCTCAGTCCCCAGCATCTGGAGACGCTGAAAGTTTCTGGGCTGCCTGGAGGAAGCCCCACCTTCACACAGGAAGGACCGATGCTCAGAGCCTAAGAGGCTTGGGGCAAGGAACCCACTAAGTGGCCAATACTGCCACCGGTCCAGCCACTGTCACTCAACCTAGCAGTCCTCCATCTGTTCTACCTAAAAAATGCTACTGAAGATGATGGTGGTCATGATGATGAAGGCGATGATGGCGATGGTGATAACTTTGCCTTCTGACTTTGCCAAGGTTAAATAAAGCAAAGCAATATGTAAGTTTTTTTCAGTATCCCAAGATAAAAATGCAGGAACACACGCACACACACACACACACATGCACACACACACACACACACACACACACACACACACACACTGTTAGAGAGTTAAAAACTCACTGTCCTGGATAGCCATCGCAGAGATGGGTAATATTACTGTATTGTATTTTTTTTCTGCCAGGTTAAATATTGTTTAAGGATTTAATTTCCAAGGAAATAAGAGAAAATCTTCAAATAAGAAATGTATAAGCCAAATTAAGAATTAGTATTTGAAACTTTCTATGAGTTTATAGGTATGCTTATTTTGTATACATGTATAAAAACCTTAAATATTTGTTTAGACAAGCTTTTATATGAACACAGGAATTTACAAGTATATATATATATATATATATATATATATATATACATATACATATATATACATATATATATCCTATTTATTCATTTAGCTCTGATTAGCATAGTTAGCAGGAAAGTTTGCCTGTGTAAGCCTGGGCCTCTCCAAGTTCATCTCCCCACATCTCCACTGTGTGCTCTAAATCTGCAGGATCAGAGGTGACTGTGGTTGCCAGGCAAGGCTGTGCTTACAGCATCATCTGCTTTGTTGGCCGTCACAATCCCGATCTCTTGGAATCCAGGAGGCAGAGAGAAGACTGGGTACCACTGAGATGCCTCTGGCACGAGCCACCGGCTCCCTATGCTCCATGCTGATAGCTGGAGTCTGCGTTAGACTCTGAAAACATGCCAAGGAGACTTTAAACTCCGTGCTTAAAGAGGGTTCTGCCAATCTATTCAAGATAATATATAAAAATGATAAAAAAAAACAAAAAACAAAAAAACGAATGTTTAAAGGGCTGCAGAAACATGGAAGCAACAGGTACAAAATACATCTAGCCTTGCAAACTCTCCGACTTTTTTTTTATTTTAGTGTGTGTGTGTGTGTGTGTGTGTGTGTGTGTGTGTGTGTGTGTTTGTTGAGCTGCTTGTATGTATGTGCCCTACATGTGTCCCTGCTGCCCAAGGAGGAGAAGAGGGTGCCAGATCCTTGCGAACAGGAGTTACAGGTGGTTGTGACAGCTAATGCATGTCAATAAGATCAGTTAAGAAGGTAGCATATGTGTTCTTCTGTTCCTTAATGGCTGTAAAGAAAACATGTTAAATCTGTTTCATTTAATAAATAGTATTTGAAGTTTTTGGAAGAAAATGAATTTACTTTTCTGCAGGAGAAAAAAGTGGAGGGAAATCAAGAAAATTTTGTCAAGAACTGATAGAAGATTCTGAAAGCAGATGTTAAATGAAGAGTAGTGACTCCCGCAGAGTCTCCTGTCAGCTCCAACTCACCCCAGACGCTGCTGGCAGCCTTGGTCATGTGGACCAAGAGCAGGAGCTGCTTAAGTGCACAAAGGAGAAAAGTGATGTCACCCCTGGCTGGACTCTGCTCATTAAGGGACAGTATGGTAGGATTTTGTAAATAATGTTCCTTTGAGACTTAAGAAGATGTAATTAATAGAGCTAATAAAAGCTGACAGATATCTCCATTACACAGCTGTGGTTTTATATGTGTCTTTTCTTCTTCTTCTTCTTCTTCTTCTTCTTCTTCTTCTTCTTCTTCTTCTTCTTCTTCTTCTTCTTCTTCTTCTTCTTCTTCTTCTCCTTCTCCTTCTCCTTCTCCTTCTCCTTCTCCTTCTCCTTCTCCTTCT
>NC_034603.1:26469711-26492694 GCF_900095145.1 Mus pahari | reverse complement strand
CTCCTCCTCCTCCTCCTCCTCCTTCTTCTAGACTTGTAAAGCTGGAGTTGTAACCAGAGTTAACAACGATCTGGAATTTCGATGTTGTCAATAGATCTCAAGGATGAAACACACAAATTAACTGATGCATGGCCAGAGGCTTGGCCACTTGTAACGTTGGTTAGTGTTCTCTCTCTCTGTCTCTCTGTCTCTCTCTCTGTGGGGGGGGAGCACATGTATGCGTGCATGCATGTGTGTGTGTGTGTGTGTGTGTGTGTGTGTGTGTGTTCATATAAACTTCCAGTAGTTTTCACAACTGTGGATGCCAAAGTTTGGAGCTGAGCTGCTCTGTCATAGGCACTGCCTCTTGGCCCCTCCATCACGTGCCGCCTTCCCCTCTGCCCAGCCCATCATTCCTGTCACAAGCCATATTCTTTAGAGCTATTTGTTTCATTTTAAATAGTGACATGAAAATTACATACACTTTACAAGAACTAAAGGCTTCGATGAAAACATAAATATTTTTATTACCATCACCTGACTAAATCCATAGTCGTAAGACACCAGACACTTTTGTCACAGGATACAGAGAAGCCAAGCTGTACTCACCAGGACTCTTGCTCCCTGCTAACTAGCTTTCATGGGTCCCTGAGGGGTTGCACAGGCTTTTGGGTGCAGATAACCAGCAGCATCTACAAGGCAGCTCCTAATACTATGAACTAAAACTTCCTGGTCCATTACTAACTTGACTTTTTCCACGTCTTCTGAGCAATGTGTGTGCTTCTTCAGCACTGAGGTCTTACCATCAAGTTTTAGAAGATGAGCAAGAGCAGCAGCAATAGCCCGTGTTGTTTTGGCATCTGCAGGACTTTGTCTCCTGACAAACAACTCAAGATAAGATAACCCACACCTGGGCCTGGGCTATTTGGTATCCATCGCTCCTGGCAGCTATGTGCCCTGAGTAGAGCACACACATCTATATAAATTGGTAGAGAAGAATGACAGACTTCTACTTGGCCTTTTCAAACATCCTCAGTATTAGGGGTTCCCATCTCTGACCTCACTCTCATCATCTCCCTACTTGAAACTCCTTCCCAGTTGTTATTCCTTTGTCCTTCATGCCACTATACCCTACTGCACCCTCCCCCTGAAGATCTTTCTCTCCCTTCCCACCAATCAGGACTTCCCAGGTTCTAGTATTCAGCAGATTCTCCAAACTAAACACACACATCAAAAGATTCAACAATAAGATCTATAGGGGAGTGAGATCGTGTGATATTTGTTGAGAACAAAATTCATACACGTGTGAAAGGATGCTTCACCCTGAGAACTTGTCACATCTCACAATCCAAGAATGTCAACACAAACCGGTAAGGCAGTTCTTGAGGAAAGCGTGCTCATGAACTCTCTAATGTATGGATGGACGCTTGTTGACTTGAATCTGTCAGTGTTCTGAGAGGACCCAGTCTTTCATTTAAGTTTAGCAAAAAAAAAAAAAAAAAAAAAAAAAAGAAAGAAAGAAAAGTTATTCCTCCTTTTAGGTAGAGCACATAAGAGGGCTGGATGCCCAAGAGATGGTCAGACTCACAGCTGGGTCTGGCCTGAGTGGGGTCTCCACCCATGTCCTTCCTGGTTACTCACTGGGAATTACATGTGAGAGGAGGCCACTCCACACAGCACAGAACCGCTGTGTCACACAACCCTTAGGGTGAAGGCCCTCCAATGGTCTCAGATACACACATTATATACATTTTCTGTGTAATCATTATATGGAATAGAGCTCTGAGGTTTAAAACTACAAGTTTGATCCTTAATCCACAAAGGTTCAGACTTACTTCATATCTCACGTTAAAATAATCCTCAAAGTAAGTTTGGATTTCCATTTGGGCACAGTGGTTTATAATACTCTAGGGATGTGAACCTACAGACCCTGGTCTGTTGGTTAAAGGACAGTGTTATGTGACGTCGGAAAGTTCATGGCCCCAAAATGCAACAATTCCACTAGGAGTTATGACAGTTCTAACCACAGAAAAGAATTCTGTTTTAACATTTCCTTAAATTACAGATAATGAAGGAACTTCTGTCAGCACAGTCAGCTTGAGGTACACACCACTGAGCCGTCCTTCCTATGGTCACATGACACTAACCCAACAGCATTCTTGGTTGCTGAGGAGACACTCATAGACATCACCACCTAAATGAGCAACTACACTGGAAAGTCAGATTTCACCCTTGTGGGACTCTTCAGTCAATCCAAACACCCTGTCCTGCTCGCTGTGGTCATATTTGTGGTTTTCCTGATGGCCTTGACAGGGAACGCCCTCCTGATCCTGCTGATACTCTCTGACATCCACCTCCACATTCCTATGTACTTTTTTATCAGCCAGCTGTCCCTCATGGACATGATGTACATTTCTGTCACTGTGCCCAAGATGCTCATGGACCAGGTCCTGGGGAGCCACAAGATCTCAGCTGCTGCCTGTGGGATGCAGATTTTCCTGTACCTGACACTAGCAAGGTCAGAATTTTTCCCTCTGGCTTCCATGTCTTATGACTACTCCATGGCTACAGTTGGGGTTAGGTGTTTTAAGAGCACACTGAGAGCCAATATAAACATTTATTTTTCTGTTAAAGCTGTCATTTAGACTAGGCAGGAGCTCCCGAGTCTATTGGCCTTTTTTTAACCAGTTGTGCCATCCGTTGGGGATAGGTCAGGGTCTTCTTTGGAAGCATTGAGAGCATGTCCCTTCTCATTGACTCTTCTTTGTTGAATGTACACTGACTGTCGTCCACCCAGTGGAGCCTCAGCAGCCTCATTGTACCAGAGAACAGTGACTCAGTAGAACCATGAGATCTTTATAAAGGTGCCTCACAGTCCCTGGGAACTTAGATGACTTTGAAGGAGTAGAGTAAATATCACTGCCCCTTTAATCCCTCTGTCTACATCAGCATAGGCCTCCAAGTATGGTTAATCAATACCCAGCACCTGTCTGGTACTGTTCAATATATTGTATGTTTAAATACTGTTTTAGAGGAGAAAATCCCCTTTTGCTTATTAAATCAGCCCTTATAGAGTTTTCCAAGAGAAGACCAAGCACTTTAGAGAACTCTAACGATTTAAATAAATGCTTGGTTGAACTTGGACCTTAAATTTTTGATAAATATCTCTTAATGATCTTTATGGCTCATCTTCTACATACTCTACATAAGTTACTCGGACCCTCTGTGACCTGTTTAGGCTTTCCAACTTTGTATTTATTCTTTGAATTCTGGAAGCATTTAGCCATCTTCATTTAGACATAGGTGTTATTGTATAGAAAGCCTCCTCTTTTTGAAGAAAACTTTATTGCCATTTCCTTTTAACATTTGCTTCTCTGGAGACAAATGCACAGCAGAAGCTGAATTCTGATTATCAGTGATCCCCAATCCTGGGGACAGTAGTAATAAGATGGAAGAATACCTGAAGGAAATCAGAATTAGAACCAGCCATCATTTGGTTACAGGAGCTGCCACTAAAGCTACAAATGTGACATTTGTGAATCTCACTAAATCCCTGAAGAGTCTGACAAGACGTTGAACATGAAGGAAGGAAGGCTCCTATCAAATTATCTTCAGAAGGGGGCAGGTGAGGTGCACAGATAGCAACAGCGCATCTCCCACAGAACAAGGGGGCAAGTTCCCTGTGTCCGAGACAGATGGCACCGTGAACAACCTTCCGTTATTTCCATTTATGTTCTTATTGCATTACTATGATTCCTCCACATTGTAGCGTGGGCGTTTCACTTTTTTTTTTATCACATAGGATTTGATTGCATGATAACACTTATTTATGTTTATCTTCTCCAACAGAGATCTTCATGAGTCACTTTCCAGAGCTTTACAAAGCTTCCACCTTTCAAGCCGGAGATATTCATGCAGGACCGTGCTCACACAGGAGTGACGATCTGTAGGACAGGCTGGTGACATTGGGGTGGAAGGTTGTCTCCACGGCAGCTGCATATACCCCTTGCTCTGCGTTAGATGCTGGATACTCTGAACCTACCAGTGACCATGCCGCACCTGAGACAGCTGTGTCCTAACAATGTCGTCTCAGCTGTGTCAGGTGCTGGACACAATCTGGAGGCTCACACAGCCTAAGTTACCCACATTTGATGCAGGTACCCCAGCCCAGCAGCAACAGGAAAGCACGCTGTTGCTTTCCCCAACCCATGCCAATGTCCACCCAGGGCTACACTCAAACTGAGCATGGAAGGAGTCAGAACATGCTCCATCTGCAGGCTAACCGCACTGAGGGCCTGAAAAGGCTGAGTTCAGGGGTGTGGCTGGTAAACACAGGACACTGTGTGACCGGAAGATGGAATGGGAACAGTGCCATGTTGTTGGAAAGGGATCAGAAACCTTTAGCATTCAGACAAAGTTTGAAGCAATTTGGCTGTAGGATCGAGAGTGTGGAGTTGCCTCTACCTACCACCCTGTTTTATTCCAGCTTGGACCATACAGTGTACACATCACATACATCTGCATCTTATGGCCAGGTGTGAATTTATAAAGTGTGCCATTTGTTCTGCCGATTGTAATAAGAACATGTACATTTTTTTTATCTTAGACATTTGTGCTTGGAGAATGTTCTATAATTTTTTTAGGTCTCTATTGAAAAGGAAACAAACATTTAAACTGAAGACTATTCTAAAGAATATGGTTTGTCACTCTGGAAATGAGTTTGGCAGTTCCTCAGAAAATTGGACATAGTACTACTGGAAGATCCAGCAATACCACTCCTGGGCATATACCCAGAAGATGCTCCAACTTGTAATAAGGACACATGCTCCACTATGTTCTTAGCAGCCTTATTTATAATGGCCAGAAGCTGGAAAGAACCCAGATGTCCCTCAACGGAAGAATGGATACAGAAAATGTGATACATTTACACAATGGAGTATTATGCAGCTATTAAAAACAATGAATTTATGAAATTCTCAGGCAAATGGATGGATCTGGAGGATAGCATACTGAATGAGGTAACTCAATAACAAAAGAACACACATGATATGCACTCATTGATAAGTGGATATTAGCCCAGAAACTTAGAATACCCAAGGTACAATTTGTAAAACCCATGAAACTCAAGAAGAAGGAAGACCGAAGTGTGGATACTTCGTTCCTTCTTAGAATGGGGGACAAAATACCCATGGAAGGAGTTACAGAGACAAAGTTCAGAGCTGAGACTGAAGGAAGAGACTGAAGGCAGTCATCCAGAGACTGCCCCACCTGGGGATCCATCCCATAAACAACCACCAAACCCAGACACTATTGCATATGCCAGCAAGATTATGCTGACAGGACCATGATATAGCTATCTCTTGTGAGGCTATGCCAGTGCCTGGCAAATATAGAAATGGATGCTCACAGTCATCTATTGGATGGAACACAGGGTCCCCAATGAAGGAGCTAGAGAAAGTACCCAAGGAGCTAAAGGTGTCTGAAACCCTATAGGAGGAACAATAATATGAACTAACTAGTATCCCCAGATATCACTAGTCGACCATTAATGGGAGGAGGGGCCCTTGGCCTTGCAAAGATTCTATGCCCCAGTATAGGGGAATGCCAGGGCCAGGAAGTGGGAGTGGGTGTGTTGGGGAGCAGGGAGAGGAGGGAGGGTATAGGGGATTTTCAGAGAGGAAACTAGGAAAGGGAATAGCATTTGAAATGTAAATGAAGAAAACATCTAATAAAAAAGAAAAGAAAGAAAATTTAAAAATTTTAAAAATTAAAAAAAGAATATGATTTGTGGCTGACAGAAGAACACAGGATGATGGGCTAGGGGAAGGACAAGATGGGACATAAAGGACAAAGCCTCATGTGGCTTACCATGAACTAACTATAAGGGGCAGTGTCTACAACACAGCAGCTAAACCCCAAGCTTCCGAGTCTACACCGACATAAAACATGTCACAAAAGTCACTGAAAGTTTATATGAACACATACCCAGAAAGAGAGAGAGGAGGAGAGAGTTCTGGGAGGGAGACAATTCTGCACAGTGAACAAGAGCCTAGACATACAATAGCTGACTCAGGTTGGACCCGATTGTTATTTGTGATTGTAATACTCCAGGTTATTGTTAATGATGGCTGTGATGTTCCACTATATATATAAAAAAACAAAAACAAAAACAACAACAAAAAACAAAAACAAAATCAGAAGAGTAAATCGGGCTTAACAGAGGTTTCTGTTACCGTCCATGGCTCTCTTAATTGCATTCTTCTTTAAAGTCCCAGAGGGGAGATGTTAACAGAAATCTTTATCTGGGAACGAGTAGAGTCCAGCCAGGGATGACATCACTTGGTTCCTGTTCCTTCTGCACTTAACCAGCTGCTGTCACTTGGTTCATATGGCTAAGGGTACAGCTGTAGCTACATCTGATGGTGAGTAAGACTGGACAGAAGAGTGAGCATGGCACAGGGTGGTCACAACACAGCCTGTTCAATATTTGTGGGGTTGGTTGGATTCTTTATTATTTTTCTTTTTTTTTTTTTATTGTGGAGAAAAGAAACTCTGACTTTTTTTTTTTTTTTTTTTTTTTTTTTTTTTTTTTTTTTTTTTTTTTTTTTTTTTTTTTTTTTTTTTTTGGTTTTAAGATACAGTTTCTCTTGTAAACCTGGGTCTTCCAGCATGCACTCATTCTGTAGATCAGGCAGGATCACTGTCACCTGAGTGAGATGTAACATCATGTGCCAACACACTGGCTTCTTCGTAAAGTTTCCCTTTAGTATTTCCTTACTGAATTATTTTTAAAACTACTGATTTAGGCCAAATGTGTTCCTACTTTAATTACCATGTGTTTGATGTTTTTCAGACAAGGTACCTCCACTACCTGCATGTCCTACACACACACACACATACACACACACACACACACACACACACACACACACACACATACACACACACCAGTCTTGCCTTGATAATATTGGTAATCCCCCTGCCTCAGTGTCACAAGTACAATGATTGTACTAGGCATCTGCCAACACACCCACCCTTCCTCCTCTATTTTTAAGTATTCATATGACAATGCATTAGTTTTCCAAAACTGTGTCATGTGTTGTTTGTTTAATTTCAAGTATGAGCCTATTTTGAGGGTTACAAAAATGTAAAAATAACTATCTCAATCTTATCATGACAATCAGACAGTGGGTGACATAAATTCATATTGTACATTCCTGGGGAGGTAGTGCTTCCCATAGAACAAAGGCAGCTGCCCACTCTGTGCCTACTTAGAGGGTAAGCACTCATTCTGTCAGTTGTAATCTGAAGTGAGGCAGAAGCCAGAGACCCTGAGCTTCTCCTATGAAAAAGAAGACGACATGGTGAATCCTATAGAAGCACCAGGGTGGCTCAGGGATGCTGCAGGCTTGGGATGCTGCTCTGTCATTGCTCTGCCTTCACTGTTAGTAATACAAAGGGTTAACAATGCACCAAGCTGTTCACAGGACATCAAATGGCACAGCATGGGTAAGGACCACATAGCTCCCAATCCCTTGCCTTCTGCAGACACCACATTCCTGACCTCACTGCTGCCTGGGGACAATGATGCCAGTGGTCCCCACTTAACAGAGGCTCTGACCTTCCCAGCACACCTCCTGCCCCTCACCTGCCTCCTGACATCCTCTCAGCCAGCAGAAGGTGTTCATGGCTTCTCATAGTCTGTGGCTTCCTCCCCAGTCTTTGTTCACTATGTTCAGAAACATATACTGAGTCAGCTGGTAACGTCATGAGGTGGATGTCAGAAATCTTTCATTATTGAATAGATCTGAGTCTCCTTTCACAAATACAGCTTAGTAAAATGGAAATCTACCTTGTTTCTCTCTATCTCTCAGTCTATTTTCTGTCTGTATTGTACCCATCTCTTCCCACAGGTCTCAGGTCTGTCTGGCATTTATAGGAAGGCATCAAGAACCTCTCTGCTCCATCAGCATGTTGGGCACCACATGGCTCTTTAAGACTTCAGTATCAGGTTTGTTTTTCTGTTTTTAATTTTAGAATCGTGACAGAGATATAAATGTTGCTGAGACTTGTGACTGCTATCCCAACAACCCCTCCCTTGACGATTGATAACATCTACGAAAGAGAAGTTTTCATTTTCTTCTTATTTCTTTGAGCTACCAAAATGTAGTATCTACTAGTTCAGAAATAGAAAATATTAAAAATCTCCTGCCTTAAAAGTACAAATGGAAGAGGCATTTCTGAGGCTGGGTACATTCTGTCTGACGCTGTTTCTCACTCTACTGTGCCTACTGAAACCTTCAAGCTTAGTTCACATCCATGTGCTATTTTCCTAGCATAGCACTTACCTTGTTTAGTGCACTCAATATTCATGTGTCCCTGGATTTCCCTCAGCATCTAACACAGAGGTTGCCTGGGAGTGTGGGTTGGAGGGAACAGTGAACGGCTCTCAGGAGCAGCTCAGGGCTGTCTGTGTTCCCTCTGCTTCTCAGACTCCATGAGGACGTGGTTAAAGTCCACAGAGATGCTGCTGCCACAGCTTGGCCTGGCCACCAGCAGTAACTGCTAAACCCTCAGTCTGCTGCTGAGGCTTAGAACAAATGGACAGCCCGTGAGGAGATGGACTTGGAGAAGCAGAGGCCAGAAAATGGTGATGCTTTCCACTGTCAAGCTAGCATGACATAAATGAGCATAGTATGTGCATTTTTATGTGGACACTTTCATATGAATATGTTTATATGAATGAATGTTTAAAGAGCATTTATTTATCTTAACACATAGATGTGGGACTATTCAAATTCAATACACTGTATGCATTATTCATTTAAATATTTTACCATATTATTTTAAAAACTGTATTCTTGAATGAATACTAAACTGGAGAGTGTATCCCACATTGTGTTGACATTAGAGGCAGCTCTGCACTGGTTCCTAACAATAACTTGTATATTCATTCATCTTCTTAATAATGTGTTTGGTTGCTTGTTTGGACTTCACTTTCATTACCTTTTGCTTGTTTGTTTGGTCAGTAATTGACTCTTTGTATTAAAAGCAAAAAAACAAAAATCCAGCAAATTTGAAGAACTTGTTGATAGGCAACACTATTTGTCATGAGAAGGAGTGCCACCATGAACTGTAGTACCTCTAATTTGAGTTGTTATGGCTCTAACCATATATGTGAATTCTTATTTTCTCAAATTTCTTACATTTTACACAGATTATCTTTCTCAGATCCACAATCCCAGAGAACCTTCTCAGGACAGTGGACTTCTGTGCTGATTGTTAGGTTTTCACTAACACCAGAGCATCTTAGTTGCCTAGGAGACACCCAGGGACAGCACAGCCTGGATGAGCAACTACACTGGACAGTCAGATTTCATCCTGGTGGGACTCTTCAGTCAATCCGAACATCCTGCCCTGCTTGCTGTGGTCATATTTGTGGTTTTCTTGATGTCCTTATCTGGGAACGCCCTCCTGATCCTGCTGATACTCTCTGACATCCACCTCCACACACCCATGTACTTTTTTATCAGCCAGCTGTCCCTCATGGACATGATGTACATTTCTGTCACTGTGCCCAAGATGCTCATGGACCAGGTACTGGGGAGCCACAAGATCTCAGCTGCTGCCTGTGGGATGCAGATGTTCTTATACGTGTCACTAGGAGGTTCAGAATTTTTGCTTCTGGCTGCCATGTCCTATGACCGCTATGTGGCCATCTGCCATCCACTCCGGTATCCTGTCCTCATGAACCACAGGGTGTGTCTCCTCCTGATATCTGCCTGTTGGGTCCTAGGATCCTTGGATGGCTTCATGTTCACCCCTGTCACCATGACCTTNCCATTCTGTGGATCCCGGGAGATCNATNACTTCTTCTGTGAGGTCCCTGCTGTGACAAAGCTCTCCTGCTCAGACACCTGGCTCTATGAGACCCTCATGTATGTGTGCTGTGTGCTCATGATTCTTATTCCTGTGACAGTCATTTCAGGCTCTTATTCATCCATCCTCCTTACTGTTCTCAGGATGAATTCAGCAGAGGGCAGGAAGAAGGCTCTTGCCACCTGCTCCTCCCACATGACTGTGGTCATCCTCTTCTATGGCGCTGCTATCTATACCTATATTCTCCCTGCCTCCCTCCACACCCCTGAGAAGGACATGGTGGTGTCTGTGTTTTACACCATACTCACCCCTCTATTGAACCCACTAATCTACAGTCTTAGGAATAAGAATGTCACAGAGGCTATGAAGAAATTGTTGGGTGTAAAACTCCTCTTTCCAGAAACAGTGAAGTAGACAATTAGGAGTGCATCTTTCTTTCCTTGTCTCTACACATCTGTTGTTCCAGGTCTCGTGCTGATGCTTCATGTCTCATTCTATATTCATTCATTTTTGAAGAATTATTTGTCTATTCCCAAAATTTCATCATTAACATAATTCTCCTCCATTCACAAACTCCATTCGTATTCTGTCTTTGTTACATTTTGTGAGGTTAATAATGTCTACTTTTGTGGTACTATGGTCTTACCATTCAAAACTTATGTCCTATTGAGCAATCAATGGTCATGATGTGTTCAACTGATAAAGCACAGAGTGAGTTGAAAGAAATGTGCTTAGCGATGTTAAAAAGAAGTAAATTGAGATAAATGGTATATTGATTTGATTCTGTGTATTTTATTGAAAATTTATATAAATTTGAAATCAGGTTTAAAAAGAGCAAGATATAATTTTCTTCATTTAGCTCCTATATTATGTTACAGTAAACATAAAGGTCAAGAGAGATTCATATCTGTATAGTACAACTCTCCCAAAGGGTATCAAATTGTCAGTGTAGTCATATTTGCATATAAATATATCCCTCAAAACCAAACACAGCTTCTATTTAAGGAAATAGGAATCACTTTCTCTTGAGCCAAATATGAATGACCATAGCCCAGGAACATGGATTATGATTTCCCCCAATGACAGGTTCCAAAGTCTCATGAACTGTTACAAAGCACAAACAAGTCATAAGTCATAACTCAAGGCATTTTCAACTACACTTGTGGAAACAGCAGGACTGGGGTTGTAGCAAAGTGGGAAAATCTCTGCCATGATTCTCAGATGCTCTCTAGTTATATGTAAAGCTTTTAGTGTCAGGGAAGCAAGCATTCCGAGAAGCCAATACACTCCAAAATGTGTCACCTGATTGTCACAGGGATGCTGACAGAAACCACAGTGAACGATGAATTAAGGACACTGTGGACAGCCTGGGGTAAGTGGGCGTTGTCTCTGTAATGTTCTAAAGCTCCATGTTCACAGGAGTTCTAATCAGTTTGCCTGAGGTGAAAAGGCTCATTCCCAGGTGTCTGGAGAAGCAGGGCAGCATCTTTAGGAGAGGTAGCTAGCGCAGCCAATCTGATTTCCTTCCACTCTCTGACTCTGACACAGCATTTACATGTGACATGTTATAGAAATGTCTTGCTTGAAGTTAAATTAGATAAACAGCAGTGAGGTCAAAGAAAGTAAAAGCAGCAAATGAGAGAAGCAGGTTTCTAAATCGACGAGAACTAGAATTAAACCAGGCTGCCTATGTTTCCCCTCTGCCTGTCTGTTTAGAATATTTGAAATGATTCAGATTCTTGTAAATTTGCTTTCTCTTTGGCAGTCTGGTTTCATACTTGTAATTTCATAGGGAATGGCTAATTCTAATTTTAAGAAAGATTGTTCTTCAGTTTCTAAGGTTTTGTAACTCCTCTTCATAGGTTGTATTTTGATTATGTCTGTTGCTTTGGTTTTATACAAGATTGTAGTTTGAGGAATAGATATAAACCCACCTTGTAGAAGATATCAGACAACAACATAGTTGCTTTTTGACTTCCTTTCTAACCAAACTGTCCTTTCCCCATGTAACAAATATTACTGGGACTGGGGATACAAAGTACAAGCCAAATTCATGGTATGTCATAATTCTAAGATTATTGTGGAAATAACTAAACCATTTATGTCACAATAAGAAAGGGAAATGCCATTTTTAAAATGATGTACTATGTTCCCCATCTCAAGTCCTAGTCATTGTCTCTAAGCACCTTCTCATACCAAACATCATTTTTGAAGGGTAATTACATGCCAGCTACTTTCCTGAACCAGGCATTGCCGCTATGTTCTTTGTCTAACAATTTCACCTAAAATTATCATCAGTTGGGCTTGAAGGGTGGCTCAGAGGTTAAGAGCACTGAGTGGTCTTCCTGAGGTCCTGAGTTCAATTCCCAGCAACCACATGTTGGCTCACAACCATCTGTAAAGGGATCTGATGCCCTCTTCTGGTGTGTCTGAAGACAGCTACACTCTATCCATATACATAACATAAATAAATAATAATTTAAAAATGATTCTGAAGTCTTCCATCCTAATATGTGCTGTTCTCATAAGTTGATTTAAAAAAAAAGTCAGTTTTACAGCCACATTGCCCTGAGTTCATCACTCTCATGCCCAGCCATGGAGACCAAAAGAGTCTAGTAGATGAGGCTCCTGTGAGTCTATTCAGAAATTCTAGTGGATTTTAATTTGAACATTTGAAAAATGTCATATGTTCTGGCTACTGTGCCTCTCTGCCAGAGACCTCCATTCAGCAAAGAAGCTAGATCAGTCTTGCCCCAGTTTCATATCACCAGTGGACTTTTTCAAAGATCTGAGGAAGATACCAGCTGTCAATCTCCAGCAGTCACATGCACAAGAACACATGTACCCTCACATGCTTGTACCCAGTCAGATATGCAAACACACATACATACTGCACACACACAAACAGGAAGAATAGAATTTAATGATCTACCATGTGATCACTTCTCATTATCTCCCTGCTAGCTTCTAAGTCAGCACAGCACAGAGTAAGCGTACATCAGTGTGTATCACAGTACTGTTCCCTATGGCTCAGTCATGGGACCAGCCTAGATGTCCAGCAACATGGCAATGGATAATAGAGAAAATGGTTTCTACATACACAATGGAAAACTTAAACCGTATAAGAGCAAAGTTATACTTATTTGAAAGTATTGCGTGGATACCATGCCACCTAAGTTGCTGTAGCTTGAAATAAACAAGTGCGTGCAGTGTGTGAATAGTGTCTGTCCTTTCCATTTGCACACCTTAGCTTTGTGGGGCTTGTTTTTGCCAACTAGAATTTCAATGTGAAAATTAAGTTAACATGTACGCTGTGCTAAAAACTTAAGTAAGCAGTTTGTTTGCAATAATTTCAATAAATGCTAAAAAATTGCAGTTACATGTAGCCTCAGATGCCAGTTGAATTCTAGAAATGAAGTGATGTACCTCTAAAGTCCAAATTTTTAGAAGACCAAAACAAAAAACAAAATAAAGAAATCTGTTTGTCACTATTAAATAAAAATAGCAAACACTTGAGCCATTTTAAAACATGAAGCAACAAACAGAAATTATAAAAATAGCTTGGACACAAACTTGGTGGACAGACCCATGGTCCCCAGAGGACTCTCCACATCCCAAGTGCCCTAGCACACTCAGGAACATATGATCACCTGTAAGTAGAACACAACATCTGTTCCAACACCACTAGGGGTGACTGGGAGCAGCAGGAGCCAGAAATGCAGGAACCCTGCCCAACCGGTGGCTTCTGTTCTTTCAGGCTAGCACTAGCACTGGTCTACATTGGTTGCGAACTCAGCAGACAGTCCTACAGCCCCCAAAGGAGATACCACTCTCAGGCCCTCTAACACGCCCAGGATCTTAGGATCCCATGATCCCAGGATGCAGGATCCCAGGAGCTTGGTCACACCAGGATCTCAGGGTCTAGGAGGAAGCTTGAATCCCAGGAACTCTGACATACCCAGAATCTCAGGATCGCAGGATACCAGAGTCACAGGATCACAGAGAAAGCTGGACTCTGAGGAGTTCTGACTCAACCGGGACTACAGAAAGGACAGGCTCCAATCAGATATAGTGAGGCCAGGGAGCACTTGAGATAATCAGATGGCATGAAGCAAGCATAAGAACAGAAGCAACAGAAACCAAGGTTTCTTGGCATCATCAGAACCCAATTCTCCCACCATAGCAAGTCCTGAATATACCATCATAGCAGAAAAGCAAGATATGTATCTGAAGTCACTTCTCAAGACGATGATGGAGGACTTCGAGAAGGACATAAATAACTCCCTGAAAGAGATGCAGGAGAACACAGGTAAACAGCTAGAAGCCCTTAAAGAGGAAACACAAAAATCCCTTAAAAAATTACAGGAAAACACAACCAAACAGGTGAAGGATTGAACAAAACCATCCAGGATTGAAAAATGGAAATAGAAACAATAAAGAAATCACAAAGGGAGACAACTCTGGAGATAGAAAACCTAGTAAAGAAGTCAGGAGTCATAAATTCAAGCATCACCAACAGAATACAATAGATAGAAGAGAGAATCTCAGGTGCAGAAGATACCATAGAAAACATTGACACAACAATCAAAGAAAATGTGAAATGCAAAAAGATCCTAACTCAAAACATACAGGAAATCCAGGACACAATGAGAAGACCGAACTTAAGGATAATGGGTATAGAAGAGAGTGAAGATTTCCAACTTAAAGGGCCAGTAAATATCTTCAACAAAATTATAGAAGAAAACTTTCCTAACTTAAAGAAAGAGATTTCCATGAACATACAAGAAGCCTACAGAACTCCAAATAGTTTGGAACAGAAAAGAAATTACTCCTGTCATATAATAATCAAAACACGAAATGCACAAAACAAAGAATATTAAAAGCAGTAAGGAAAAAAGGTTAAGAAACATATAAAGGCAGATCTATCAGAATTATACCAGACTTCTCACCAGAGACTAAGAAAGCCAGAAGATCCTGGGCAGATGTCATACAGATGCTAAGAGACCACAAATGCCAGCCCAGGCTACTATACCCAACAAAACTCTCAATTACCATAGATGGAGAAATCAAGGTATTCTATGACAAAACCAAATGTACACAATAATCTTTCCACAAATCCAGCCCTTCAAAGGATAATAAAGGGAAAACTCCAACACAAGNAGGGAAACCACACCCTAGAAAAAGCAAGAAAGTATTCTTTCAACAAACCTAAAAGAAGATAGCCACATGAACAGAATCCCACCTCTAACAACAAAAATAAGAGGAAGCAAAAATTACTTTTCCTTAATATCTCTTAATATCAATGGACTCAATTACCCAATTAAAAAAACATAGACTAATAGACTGGTTACATAAACAGGACCCAACATTTTGCTACAAACAGGAAACACACCTCAATTACAAAGTCAGACACTACCTCAGAGTAAAAGGCTGGAAAACAATTTTTCAAGCAAATGATCCCAATAAACAAGCTGGAGTAGCCATTCTAATATCGAATAAAACCAACTTTCAACCTAAAGTTATCAAAAAAGATAAGTATGGACACTTCATACTCATCAAAGGTAATATCTACCAAGATGAACTCTCAATTCTGAACATCTATGCTCCAAATGCAAGGGCATCTACATTCATAAAAGAAATTTTACTAAAGCTCAAAGCACACATTGCACCACACAGAATAACAGTGGGAGACTTCAACACCCCACTCTCATCATAGAAACAGAAACTGAACTGAGACACAGTGAAACTAACAGAAGTTATGAAACAAATGAGTTTAAAAGATATCTATATACTTGGGAGGCAAAGGCAGGCGAATTTCTGAGTTCAAGGCCAGCCTGGTCTACAGAGTGAGTTCCAGGACAGCCAGGACTATACAGAGAAACCTGTCTCAAGAAATCAAAAACAAACAAACAAACAAACAAACAAACAAAGATATCTATACAACATTTTATCCTAAAGCAAATGGATATACCTTCTTCTCAGTACCTCTTGGTACCTTCTTCAAAGTGACCACATAATCTGTCACAAAACAGGCCTCAACAGATACAAGAAGATTGAAATAATCCGATGCACCCTATTGGATCACCATGGACTAAGGCTGATCTTCAATTACAACATAAACAATAGAAAATCCGGCTTTCTTAAGATGACCACGGCTAAGGACGGATGTGGCCTAGAAACTGCTGCTGGAAACAGGCAACAGCTCCACTTAGGGATTCCTGAAGCAGTGATTGTGGAAGATGTAGATTCTTTCATGAAGCAGCCTGGGAATCAGACTGCAGATACAGTGTTAAAGAAGCTGGATGAACAATACCAGAAGTATAAGTTTATGGAACTCAACCTTGCTCAAAAAAAAAAAATAAAAATAAAAATAAAAATAAAAAATCAAAAAGGAGGCTGAAAGGTCAGATTCCTGAAATTAAACAGACTTTGGAAATTCTGAAATACATGCAGAAGAAAAAAAGAGTCCACCAATTCAATGGAGATGTGATTCTTACTGGCAGATAACCTGTACTGCAAAGCTTCAGTGCTCCTACTGATAAAGTGTGCCTGTGGTTGGGGGCTAAGGTAATGCTTGAATATGATATTGATGAAGCTCAGGCCTTGTTGGAAAAGAATTTGTCAACTGCCACAAAGAATCTTGATTCCCTTGAAGAAGACCTTGACTTTCTTCGAGATCAGTTTACTACCACAGAAGCCAATATGGCCAGGGTTTATAACTGGGATGTAAAACGAAGAAACAAAGATGATTCTACCAAGAATAAAGCATAATACTGGCAATTGAAAATGTGATTCAGGTTTTCGAACATGTTAAATAAGCCAAGGTTTAAAGATTGGTCTAACTTTCACTGATTTTTTTTCACAGCAAGATTAAAATTTAAAAACACTGTTTTATTTATTTATGAAAACAAAATTACTTTCAAATATTTTATGAACTTAACAGTATTTTTTCATATTTCCCTAAAATGTAATGCTGCTTTTGTTTTATTTTATCTGTTATAAGACAACTCCTAACTGAAATGGCTGAGAACTGTGAGGAATGCTATGGAAGCTGCTGAATACTGGGCACCAGAGCAGTTTTCTTGTTCTTTATTGATTGATATTACTCTCACTGGATATGGTAAACCTTTTATAGGCAGGAAAGACAGACAGTTCCAATATTTGTAAGCTTGTTCTTCTTTAGTACTTAAAGGGCATTATCATCTTTTGTTACTGTTTTGTTCTGTAAATGGGGTTTCACGTATTTCTGCCTAACACGTGGCTTTTATAATACTCTGAACTTTTCAGAAAATTGCTATTTGCTTTCCTACACAGTATGAGGGCTATTGACATACATAACACTTTGATCCCAAGTAAGTATACTGTGTCTGCAGTGACTGCATAAGGGAGACTTGATCAATGTGAGAAAGTACTACCCATTCAAAACTTTTAAGCTAAGGTAATTTTATAGTATGTAACAGTTTTCCAAAACACCTCGAACAGTAATAGTAACATAAATATAAATCTGCATTATTTGAAAAGAGTTATAAGCTTTTTTATTCATGATAAAATTTATGTAGGATGGATATAATCTCTGGGAAGCCATTGGTACTGACTGTGGTAAAAGTACTTGGTGATACAGATTCTGGTAAAAAAAAAACCACATGCATGTTATTCCATCTCTGTGTAGTAAAAAGTATACTTATACAATGTTTTGTACTTGTGTTTCATGTTATTAAAACAGTGATGTTCAAAGAAAAAAGAAAGAAAATCCACATCCACATGGAAGCTGAACAAATCTATACTCAATGATAACTTGGGCAAGAAAGAAATGAAGAAAGAAATTAAAGACTTTTTAGAGTTTGATGAAAATGAAGCCACAACATACCCAAACTTATGGGACACAATAAAAGCATTCCTAAGAGGAAAACTCATAGCTCTGAGTGCCTTCACAAAGAAACTGGAGAGAGAGCATACAGTAGCAGCTTGACAGCACATCTGAAAGCTTTACAACAACAAAAAAGCAAATTCATCCAAGAGGAGTAGACTGCAAGAAATAATCAAACCCAGGGCTGAAATCAACCAAGTGGAAACAAAAAGAACTATACGAAGAATCAACCAAACCAGGAGCTGGTTCTTTGAGAAAAATCAACAAAATACATAAACCCTTAGCCAGACTAACTACATGGCAAAGGGACAGTATCCCAATTAACAAAATCAAAAATCAAAATGGAAACATAACAAACAGAAACCAAGGAAATTCAAAAAATCATCAGATTCTACTACAAAAGCCTCTACTCAACAAAACTGGAAAACTTTGATGAAATGGACAATTTTCTAGGCAAATATGAGGTACTAAAGTTAAATCAGGATTGGATTAACAATCTAAACAGTCCCATATCCCCAAAAGAAATAGAAACAGTCATTAACAGTCTCCTAACCAAAAAAGGGGCAGGACCAGATGGGTTTAGTGCAGAGTTCTATCAGGCATTCAAAGAAGGCCTAGTACCAATACTCCTCAAACTATTCCACAAAATAGAAACAGAAGGTACTGTAACCAATTTGCTATATGAAGCCACAATTACTCTCATACCTAAACCACACAAAGACCCAACAAAAAAAGAGAACTTCAGACCAATTTCCCTTATGAATATCGATGCAAAATTACTCAATAAAATTCTGGCAAACAAAATCCATGAACACATGAAAACAATCATCCATCATGTCCAAGTAGGCTTCATCTGAGGGATGCAGGGATGGTTTAATATGCAGAAAACCATCAACGTAATCCACTACATAAACAAACTCAAGGGAAAAAAAACACATGACCATCTCATTAGATGCTGAGAAAGCATTTGACAAAATTCAGCACCCGTTCATGATAAAAGTCTTGGAATATATCAGGAATTCAAGGCCCATACCTAAACACAATAAAGCAATTTACAGCAAACCAGTAGCCAACATCAAACTAAGTGGAGATAAACTTGAAGCAATCGCACCAAAATCAGGGAATTGGCAAGGGGCTGCCCATTCTCTCCCTACCTATTAAATATAGTGCTTGAAGTCCTAGCCAGAGCAATTAGACAACAAAAGGACATCAAAGGGATACAAATTGAAAAGGAAGAATTCAAAATACCACTATTTGCAGATGATATGATAGTATACTTAAGTGGCCCCCAAAATTCAACCAGAGAACTCCTAAACTTGGTAAACAACTTCAGTGAAGTAGATGGATATAAAATTAACTCAAACAAATCAGTAGCCTTCTTCTACTGAAAGGAAAAACAGACCGAGAAAGAAATTAGGGAAACTACACCCTTTACAATAGTCCCAAATAATATAAAATACCTTGATGTGACTCTAACCAAGCAAGTGAAAGATCTGTATGACAAGAACTTCAAGTCTATGAAGAAAGAAATCGAAGAAGATCTCAAAAGATGAAAAGATCTCCCATGCTCATGAATTGGCAGGATTAATATAGTAAAAATGGCTATGCGGATGAAAGCAGCCTACAGATTCAATGCAATCCCCATCAAAATTGCAACTCAATTATTCATAGAGTGAAAATTAGCAATTTGCAAATTCATCTGGAATAACAAAAAAAACTAGGATAGCAAGAACTATTCTCAACAATAAATACCATCCCTGGTAGAAACACCATCCCTGACCTCAAGCTGTACTACAGAGCAATTGTGATAAAAACTGCATGGTACTGGTACAGCGGCAAACAGGTAGATCAATGGAATAGAATTGAAGACCTAGAAATGAACCCACACACCTATGGTCACTTGATCTTTGACAAAGGAGCTAAAACCATCCAGTGGAAAAATAACAGCATTATCAACAAATGGTGCTGGCTCAACTGGCAGTTAGCATGTAGAAGAATGAGAAGTGATCCATTCTTATCTCCTTGTACAAAGCTCAAGTCTAAGTGTATCAAGGACCTTCGCATAAAACCGAAGGCAATGAAACTTACAGAGGAGAAAGTGGGAAAGAGCCTGGAACATACAGGCACATGAGGAAAATTCCTAAACAGAAAACCAATGGCTTGTGCTGGAAGATAAGGTATATTTACACAATAGAGTACTACTAAGTTATTAAAAACAATGAATTTATGAAATTCTTAGGCAAATGGACAAATCTGTAAGATATCATCCGGAGTGAGGTAACCCAATCACAAAAGAGCACACATGATATGCACTCACTGATAAGTGTATATTAGCCCAGAAGCTCAGAATACCCAAGATACAATTTGCAAAACACATGAATATCAAAAAGAAGAAAAACCAAATACCGAAGTGAATACTTCGGTCCTTCTTAGAAGAGGGAACAAAATACCCATGGAAGGATTTACAGAGACAAAGTTCAGAGCTGAGACTGAAGGAAGGACCATCCAGAGACTGCCCCACCCTGAGATCCATCCCATAAATAACCACCAAATCAGACACTATTGTGGATGCCCACAAGAGCTTGCTGACAGGAGCCTGATATTGCTGTCTCCTGAGAGGCTCTTCCAGTGCCTGACAAATACAGAAGTGAATGGTCACAGCCATCCATTGGACGGAGCACAGGGTCCCCAATGAAGGAGCTAGAGAAAGGACACAAGGAGCTGATTGGGTTTACATTCCCATAGGAGGAACAATAGGAACTAACCAGTATCTCCAGAGCTCCCAACCAAAGAAAACACGTGGTAGGACTCATGGTTCTAGCTGCATATGTAGCACAGGATGGCCTAGTTGGTCACCAATGGGAGAAGAGGCCCTTGGTCCTGTGAAGGTNNTNTGCCCCAGTATAGGGGACTGCCAGGGTCAGGAAGAGGGAGTGAGTGGGTTTGTGAGCGGGGTGGGGGGAATTGATAGGGGGGTTTTGCATGGGAAACTAGGAAAGGGGTTAACATTTGAAATGTAAATAAAGAATATATCTAATAAAAAAAAAGAAAATTGGAAATAGTTCTACCCCAAGACCCAGCTGTACCACTCCTGGGCATATACACAAAAGATGCCCAACTGTACTATAAGGACGCTTGCTCAACTCTGTTCATAGAAGCTTTATCCATAATTGCCAAAGACTGGAAAGAACCTTCATGTCCTTCAAGTGAAGAAAGGATAAAGAAAAATGTAGTACTTCAACACAATGGAATACTATTCTGCTATTAAAAGCAAAGGCATCATGAAATGTAGAGGCAAATGAATGAAACCAAAAAATATTATCCCGAGTGAGATATCCCAGATACAGAAGACATACATGGTATGTACTCCCTTATAAGTGGACACTAGCCATATAGTATAGGGCAACCATGCTACAATACACAGACCCAAAGATACTAAGTATGAAGGTGAGCCCATGGGAGAATGCTTGAATCTCACTCAGACGGGGAAATAAAATAGACATTGGAGGTGGATGGATGGAGGAAATGTTAGGAGGGGGTGAGGAGGGAACAGGGATGGTGATCAGGTGTGGTGAGGTGGGGCAAGCAAGGGCTGAGAAATTGATAGGGGCATCTCTGGGACAGAAATCTGGGACAGGGGAGACTCCCTGAATTTATGGGGGTGACCCTCGCTCTGCCTCCTAGTAGCCAGAAATATGATGACTGAAGGGGACACCTCCTGAAGCCAGGTGGGACTTCCAGTGGAGAAAAAGGGACAGCCCATCCACAAAACTTTCAACCCAAAATTTATCCTGCCCACAAGATGCACAGGAATAAAGACGGAGCAGAGACTGAGTATGAACGGTCAACCAATGACTGGCCCAACTTGAGACCCATCCCATGGGAGAGAGCCAACCCCTGTCACGATTAGTGATATTCTGCCATGCTTGTGAGCAGGAGGTTAACATAACTGTCTCCAGAGAGGTTTCATCCTGCAGCTTAGGGAAACAGATGCAGAGACCCACAGCCAAACATCAGGCCAATCTCAGGGAGCCTTGTGGAAGAGTAGGGAGATAGTATTGAGCGAGCTGGATGTTCAAGGATGCCAGAGGAAGACCTTCAAAGTAAATGAACCTGGGACCATGAGGGCTCACAGAGGGTGAACCACCAAGCAAAGATCATGCAGGATCTGGACCTAGGTCCCCTACACATTTTTAGCAGATGCGCAGCTTCGTGTTCATGTGGGTCCCCAAACAATTGGAGTAGGGGTTGTCTCTGACTCAGTTGTCTGTCCTTGAATCTCCTTCCCCAACTCTACTGCCTTGTCTGGCCTTCGTGGGAGAGGATGTTCCTAGTCCTGCTGCGATGTCCCAAGGTGGAATGGTACCCAGGGAGGGGATTTCTCTTCTCTGGGGAGAAGAGGGGGTAATGTAGGGAGGGACTTGTGATGGTGGGACTGGGAGAAGAAGATGAGGGTTGCTGTGATCAAAATGTAAATCGAGTAAATAAATATATTAATGAAAAAAAGAGTCAGTATTTACAACGTAGCAGGTAAACCCCAAGCTTCTGAGTCAACACATATGAAAAAGAAGGGAAAAAATGTCATAAAACTACAGGAAGTTTATAGAACAAGAGAGAGGAAGAGAGGAAGAGAGGAAGGATAGCATAAGGAGAGAACTATGTACAATGAACTGTAACTCAGACACGTAATAACTGACATACAATCATCATGTTGTGCCCAGTTTTTACTTGTGATGATGATATTCCAAGTTATTGTGACTACTGGTTATGATTTTTCCATTTCAGCAAAACTGAAGAGTAAAAACCAGCCTGTGGCAGAGGATCCTGTTAGCACCCCTGACTTTCTTGTGTACACTCTTCTTTAAGGTCCCTTAGGGGAGATATTAACAAGCATCTTTATCTGGGAATGAGTAGAGTTCAGCCAAGAATGACGTCACTTGGCTCCTGTTCCTTGGGCACATAACCAGCTGCTGTCCCTTGGTCCAGACAGCCCAGGCTAGAGCTGCATCTGCATCTGATGGTGAGTAGGACCAGACAGGAGAGTGAGCACGGCATAGGGTAGTCACTGTACAGTCTGTTCTTTCTTTACAAGGCCTAGGTTATCCTTTATTCTTTACTGTCTTATTTATTATAGGGAGAAAAGAAATTTTGTCACCTTTCCTTCTGTCTTCCTCCTCCTCCTCCTCCTCCTCCTCCTCTTCCTCCTCCTCTTCTTCCTCTACTTCTCCTTAGGCTTCTGCTCTTCTTCCTCCTCCTCC
>NC_034603.1:26467474-26469449 GCF_900095145.1 Mus pahari | reverse complement strand
CACACACACACACACACACACACACACACACACACACACACACACACACACCAGACTTCCCTTTATTTGATGGATGATCTCCCTGCCTCGATCTCATGAGTGCTAGCATTGTGGTTGACATCCACCACCACGCCTACCCTTCCTTCTGTATTTTCAAGTATTCCTATGACAATGCATTAGTCTTCCATTTCTTTGTGGTTTAATTTCAACTGTGGTCCATTCTTGAGAGCTTTAATAATGTAAAATAACTACCTTAATCTTATCATATGGAAGAGACAGTGGGTTATCTAAAAATCAAACTGTACATTCCTGGGGGAATGATGTTTCCCATAGAAGCCAGGCAGGTGCCCACTCTGTGCCTACTCATCAGGTATGTAATCATTCTGTTAGTGGTTGTGTGACATGAGGCAGAAGCCTGAGACTCTGAGTTTCTCTTCTATAAAAGAAGAGAGCATTGTGAGTCCCATGGAAGCACCAGGGGACTCAGGGATGCTGCTGGCTTGGGATGCTGCTCTGTCATTGCTCTGCCTTCACAGTTAGTAATACAAAGGGTTAACAATGCACCAAGCTGTTCACAGGACATCAAATGGCACAGCATGGGTAAGGACCACACAGCTCCCAATCCCTTGATTTCTGCAGACACCTCATTCCTGACCTCACTGCTGCCTGGGGACAGTGATGCCAGTGGTCCCCACTTAACAGAGGCTCTGATCTTCCCAGCATACCTCCTGCCCCTCACCTGCCTCCTGACCTCCTCTCAGCGGGCAGAAGGTGTTCATGGCTTCTCATAGCCTGTGGCTTCCTCCCCGGTCTTTGTTCAGTGTTCACAAACATAAACTGAGTCAGCAGGTAAACAGAAGGTGAATGTTGGAAAGCTTGCATTTTAAACATACATCAAGGTGACTCTCATGAATAAGCCTTTGTAAAATGGAAATCTATCTTGTTTCTCCCAATCTCTCAATCTATTTCCTTGCTATAACCTGCCCATCTCCTCCCATAGGTCTCAGATCTGTCTGGCAAGCATATGTTGGGATCAAGAGCATTGAGTATTCTCTGCACCATCAGCAGCTCAGGCATAACATGGTGATTTAAGGACCTCAGTATCAGGTTTGCACTTCTGTTTTTATTTTTAGAATCATGACATGATAGATATGAAATGTTGCTAAGACTTGTGACTGCTGTTCCAACAACCCTTGCCTTGAAACAATTGCTAATGTCTCAGGGGAAAAAAAAAGGATGACATTTACTTCCTAATGCTGAGAGATATCAAATATAATATCTACTAATATGCAAATAAAAAATGTTTAAACTCTCCTGTCTTAAAAAGTACAAATGGAAGAGGCATTTCTGAGGCTGGGTACATTCTGTATGATGCTGTTTCTCACTCTGCTGTGCCTGCAAGCTTAGTTCACATCCATGTGCTATTTTCCCAGCATAGCTGGACACTGACCTTGATTAGTACACTCAAGGTTCATGTGTCCCTGGACTTTCCTCAGCATCTAACACAGAGGCTGCCTGGGAGTGTGGGGTGGAGGGAACAGTGAACGGCTCTCAGGAGCAGCTCAGGGATGTCTGTGTTCCCTCTGTTTCTCAGACTCCATGAGGAAATGGCTGAAGTTCACACAGATGCTGCTGCCACAGCCTGACCTGGCCACCATCAGTGACTCCTAAACCCTCAGTCTGCTGCTGAGGCTTAGAGCAAATGGACAACCTGTGAGGAGATGAACTTGGAGAAGCAGAGAACAGAAAAGGTGGGACTTTCAGTTAACTCTGTCTAACCAATATTAGATGAGAAAACACATTACTTGTACTGTTACATCTATATTTTCATATTAATATGTTTATATGAATGTATATTTAAAAGCATTTATCCATCAAGACAAAGAATTATAGGACAGTTCAAATTCAATTTTAAGTATACTAGATGCATTACTCAACTAAAATCTTGGACCATATTATTTTGAAGCCACATTCT
>NC_034603.1:26458636-26466534 GCF_900095145.1 Mus pahari | reverse complement strand
ATCCATCACTTCTTCTGTGAGGTCCCTGCTGTGACAAAGCTCTCCTGCTCAGACACCTGGCTCTATGAGACCCTCATGTATGTGTGCTGTGTGCTCATGATTCTTATTCCTGTGACAGTCATTTCAGGCTCTTATTCATCCATCCTCCTCACTGTTCTCAGGATGAACTCAGCAGAGGGCAGGAAAAAGGCTCTTGCTACCTGCTCCTCCCACATGACTGTGGTCACCCTCTTCTATGGCGCTGCTGTCTATACCTATATGCTCCCTGCCTCCCTCCACACCCCCGAGAAGGACATGGTGGTATCTGTGTTTTACACAATACTCACTCCTCTGTTGAACCCACTAATATATAGTTTTAGGAATAAGAATGTCACAGAGGCTATGAAGAAATTGTTGTGTGTGAGCACCCCGTTCCAAGAAATAGTAAAGTAATTTGGAATGCATCTTTTTTTCTCTTGTCTCTACACATATGTTGATCCAGATCTCAAGCTCAGTTTATTCCTGATTCATCATGTCCCACTTCATAGTCATCCCTTTTTGAAAACCTATTCCTCTAATCTGAAAATTTCTTCATTGATATACTTTTTGTGCATTCAAACTCTTTATATGTAGTTTGTAAACATTGCATTTTATGAAGTCGGTAATGGCCATTTAATTTTGTGTGTCAATAATCTCATCATTCAGAAGTCAAGTTATATTGCACATGATGTGTGAAACAGATAAAATATAGAGAATTTAAAGAAAGGTTGTTAACAAAGTTATCAAGAGGTGAGTTGATATAATTGGCATGTTAAAATAATTCTGTATACTTTCTTGATAATTTATGTGAATTTGAAATTGGATAAAAATAAAGAACAAGATACAGTTTTCTCTCTTCAGCTTCTCTATTGTGTTATAATAAAAATAGAGGTTAAAAGAAAATTAAATCTCAATAGGTCATGTGGCCCTGAAGGTTTTAGATTGTCAGTGTACCTGTGTTTGCATATAAATGAATCCCTTAAAGTGCAACACATCTCTCACTTCAAAGAAAATTAGTAATCACTTATTTTTGAGCCACAAATGGGTGACCATTTTTGATATTTGCCCTCTACCTGATGTGGACTTAGTGAAAATCTTTTCCCATTCCAACACCTGTTGTTTTGACCTATTGATGGTATCCTTTCCTTCCAGAAGTTTTTGAGTTTCATGAGGTCCCATTTATTAATTTCTGATTTAAGTGTGTACGCTCTCTATGTTCTGTTTATGAAGTTGTCTCCTATGTAAATGGGTTCAAGGATATTCTCCACTTTCTCTTCTATCAGGTCCAGTGTACCTGGTTTTAGGTTGAAGTCTTTGATCCACTTGGACTTCAGTTTTGTGCAGGATGATACATATTTATCTATTTGTATTTTCTGCATACAGACACAATGCTAGACCAGCACCATTTGTTAAAGATGTGTCTCTCTGGCTTCTTTATCAAAAATCAGTTGTCCATAGGTGTGTGAATTTATATCTGGGTCTTTGATTTGATTCTATTAATTGATATGTCTGCTGTTATACCAATACCCGGTGGGTTTGATGACCATTGCTCTGTAGTAGAGCTTCAAATCAGGGATGATAATTCCTTTAAAAGTTCTTATATTATTCAGATTGTTTTCACGATCCTGTGGTGTTTGTTTGTTTATTTGTTTGTTTTAGCTTTTGTTTTTCATTTGTTGTTTTGTGGTCTACAAAAATTATGTTGATATTTTGATGTGTCTTGCTTTGGATCTGTAGACTGCTTTTGGTAGCATGGCAATTTTCACTATGTTGATTCTACTTGTCCATGAGAGTGGGAGATCTTTCCATCTTCTGGATCTTCTCCAATTTCTTTCTTCAAAGGGTTGAAGTTTTATCATAAGTCTTTCATTTGCTTGATCAGAGTTACCCCCAAGATATTTATATTATGTGTGGCAATTGTGCTTCCTTTCTCATCCCTTTTATTGCTTATATATAGAAGTGTTCCTGGGGTTTGTTTGTTTGTTTGTTTTGTGTTAATCTTTTATCCAGTCTTTGCTAAAGGGGACTATAAGTTGTAGGAGTTCCCTGGTAGAAATTTTGAGGTCACTTATGTATAGTGTTACTTCATCTGTGAATAGCAATACTTTGACTTCTTCCTTTCCAATTTGTATCCTCTTGATCTCCTTTAGTTGTCTTATTGTTCTAGCTAGAATTTTAAGTACTATATTGGATATATGTGGAGAGAGTAGACAGCCTTGTTTTGTTACCAATTTTAGTAGTATTGTTTTAAATTTATCTCCATTTAGTTTGACAGTAGTTATAGGCTTGTTGCTGTAAATGGCCTTTATTATGTTGAGGTTGTCCCTTGAATCCTCAATCTCTACAGTGCTTTTGTCATGACAGGGTGTTGGATTTGTCAAAAGCTCTTTTGGCATCTAGTAAGATAATCGTGTGGGTTTTATTCTCTCAGTTTTTTATTTCATGAATTACATTAACTGATTTTCTAATGTTAAATCATCCTACTATGTCTGGGATGAAGCCTACCTGGTCATGGTGGGTGATGGTTCTTTTGCATTCTGGAATTCAGTTTGCATGCATTTTATTGAGTATTTTTATATTTATTTTCATAAGGGAAATTAATCAATAATTCATTTTCTTTGTTGAATCTTTGTATGGTTTGAGTGTCAGGGTGTTCATGGCCTCATTACATTTTGTGGAGTACAGTCTCTCAGCTGTTATCTGTGGTTTTGTACAGACTGGGGACCTCTGTTCAGGTACTTCTTATTTTTAAGAATCTCCATTGAGAAGTCAGATGTAATTCTAATAAGTTTTTCTCTATATGTTACTTGGTCTTTTTCCCTTGAAGCTTTTAATATCATCTCTTTGTTCTGTCTATTTGGTATATTGGTTATTTATCTTCAATTCCTGAGATTTTTCTCTTGCATCTCTTGTATTCTGTTGGTGAGGCCTGCATCTATAGTTCCTGACACAAATCCCTCTGTTTGTGTTTTTCATATTGCTTCAAGTTCCGTTTTCAGGTTTTATTCATATGCTTGGTTTGTTTCCTTGACTATCTTGGCTTTCCTAATGGTATTTACTCATTCTCTCTTTAAGGACCTATATCAACTTCATAAAGTTTGTTTTAAGGACTTTTCCTTGAGCCTCACCTGTGTCAGAATAGTCAGGCCTGCTGTAGTAGTATACCTGGGCCCTGGTGATGACATATTGTCCTCGAAGTTTCTGTTGTGCTCTTGTGCTAGCATCTAGATATCTACATTTGGAGTGATTATAGTTTGAGGTGCAGATTTCTGATTAAGTGGCTATAAACTTGGCCCTTTTGATTTTAGACTAACCTTTTGTGATGGTTTGAATGTCCTAGGTCCAGGAAGTGGCACTACTAAGTGGTGTGGCCTTGTTGAATTAGGTGTGGCCTTGTTGGAGGGAATTTGTCATTGTGCGAAAGGGCTTTAAGACCTTCATCCTAGCTCCCTGAAAGCCATTCATCTGTTTGCCTTTGGAATAAGATGTAGAACTCCCAGCTCTTCCTACATCATGCCTGCCTGGATGTTGCCATGCTCCTGTCTTGATGATAATGGACTAAATCAAACCCAATTGCATGGTCCTTATAAGAGTTGCTTCAGTCATGGTGTCTGTTTACAGCAGTAAAACCCTAAGACATTTTGAAAAGCCCAGGCTATCAGGACTACATTTTAGGTCTGGATGAGTGATAGCTAAAGCAACCTCACAGACTCAGACATTGATCACACGAAACTCATGCCAACACAGTCTCCACATTGTGGCTCCTATGGCATTGCCTAGAGTCTCTTGCAAAGGCTTTGAGCTCCCCTTGTGAGTGGTGACATAGATTTGCTATTTCCTCTAACTACTGGTTCATCCTGTGTATTTGTGGGGAGACTGTGTTGTGTATAAGCATCTATTATATCCATTTCTGTTTCTATTACGTTTCTATGACTTGTCCGTATTGTAGCATGGGTTTATCATTTTTATTACATAATATTTGATTGATTAATGACACTAATTTCCCCCTTTTCCAAAAGAGATCCCCATGAGTCAGTTTCTAGGACTCTACAAAGCCTTCCTGTTTCAAGCTGGAGAATTTTATGCCCAGAATGGGTAGCCTGGTGACATTGAGATGGACTACTATCACCGTGGCAGCTGCATGTGCCCCTCACTATGCATTAGATGCTGGGTAGTGATAAACTGTTGGTGGTCCTGCCCTGACACCCTGCAGAACCTGAGACATCTGTGCCTTAATAACAGCTAATCAGCTGTCTTAAGTACTGCATACAGCCTGGAGTCCCACAGAGCCTCTGTCAACAAAACTTGATGCAGCTGCCCAAGACCAGCAGCTATATGGAAGGAGCCCAGTTCTTCCCTGTCAATGTCCACCCAGGACTGCACTTAAACGAAATGTGAAAGGAGTCAAGACACTGTTCTGTCTGTAGGCTAAATTCTTGGGTGCCTGAGAGGGCTGAGTTCAGGAGGTAGCCTGTGGCTTGAAAAACATTGGACACTGTGGCAAGAGGATGGAATGGGAAGAGTGCCATCTTGGAAAGTGATCAGAAACCTTTAGCATTCAGAAAAGGTTCATAACAATTTGGCTGCAGGTCAAGAGTACAGAGTTTCTGTCTTCCACCCTCTGTATTCTAGCTCCAACTACATAGTGTATGTCATTGTCTGCAGATTATGGAAGGGTATGACTTTTAAAGTGTGGTTTTTTTGCTCAGCTGTGGGTAATATCAAAATTTACATTTTCATTTAAGCCATTTGTATTTATAGATTATTCTGTAACTTTCAGGTCTCTATTTAAAATGAAACAAATATTTACACTGATGACAGCTCTAATGAATATGGTTTGTGACTGAGAAGAACCCAGGGATGATGGAGTGGGGGAGGAGAAGATCGCACAAGAGGGATGAGGGCTTGTGGTTAGCCTGCCATGCACTATAAGGGCCAATGTTTACAGCCTAGTAGCTGAACCCCAAGCTTTCAAGTCCACATCTATGAAAGATAACATGTCACAAAGGCTACTGAAATGTTTTATAAATATACAGAGAGAGTAATTGGGTTGTGGGAACAAAAATCCCAGACATACAATAACTGACTCATGTTGGTACTGATTCTTATTTAGGATTACTGTTAATACTGGCTAAGATTTCCCACTATAACAAAACTGAAGGGCAAATCTGGCTTAGAGGAGGTGTCTGTTAGAAGTCCTGGCTCTTGCATTCTCCTTTAAAGTCCCAGAAGGGAGTTATTAACAAAATCTCTATCTGGGAATGAGCAGAGTCCAGCCAGGGATGACATCACTTGACTGTAGTTCCTTGTGCACTTAATCAGCTTCTGTTCCTTGGTTCATATGGCTCAGGGTATAGCTGCAGCTGCATCTCATGGTGAGTAGGACTGGACAAGAGAGTCTGCATGGCACAGGGTGGTCACCACATAGTCTACTCTTTCTTTAAAAAAAAACAACCCATTTATCCTTTATTCTTTACTGTCTTATTTATTATAGAAGAAAAGAAATTCAGCCTCTTCCCTCTCTTCTTCTTTCTTCTTCCTCTTCCTCCTCCTTCTCTTCCTCTTATTTTATTTTTTCAGCCCTGACTGTCCTGTAACTCACTCTGTAGACCAGGCTGACCTCAAACTCAGATCTACATGCCTCTGCCTGCAAGTGCTGGCATTAAAGGTGTTCAGTACCACACCCAGCTTTTTCCTAAGGATTTCCTTCAGTACTTCCTTACTGAGAATGTTTCTATAATATGAGTGAAGGAATATGAAATCTAAACACAAACACACACACACACACACACACACGACATGCTTTGACTACGTTGTTAATCACCCTGCTTCAGACTCAAAAATGCTAGGATTGTTGAAGTAATCTGGCACCACAGACAGCCTTCCTCATTTTTAATTATTCATATGACAAGGCATTCATTTTCAAAACTGTCTTTTGGGTAGTTTATTTAATTTCAAGTATGGGTAATTTTCGAGGGTTACAATAATGCAAAAAGGTCTTAATTTTATTCATGTTTCATCATATGAAGCAGACAATGGGTAACATAAATTCAAAGTATACACTCTTGGAGGAGTAGTGTTTCTCATAGAACCCAGGCAGGTGTCCACTCTGTGCATACTCACAGGGGAAGCACTCATTCTGTCAGTTGTAGTCTGAAGTGAGGCAGAAGCCTGAGACCCTGAGCTTCTCCTGTGAAAAAGAAGCAGACATGCTGAGTCCTCTGGAAGCACCAGGGTGGCTCAGGATGCTGCTGGCTCAGGATGCTGTTGGCTCAGGATGCTGCTGGCTCAGGATGCTGCTGGCTTGGGATGCTGCTCTGTCCTTGCTTTGCCTTCGCTTTTTTTCCCCCAATTTTTATTAGGTATTTACTTCATTTACATTTTAAATTCTATCCCCAAAGTCCCCTATACCCTCCCCCCCCACCTACCCACCCTTAATAATACAAAGGGTTAACAATGCACCAAGCTGTTCACAGGACATCAAGTGGCACAGCATGGGTAAGGACAATCTATGCTTACTGCAGACACCACATTCCTGACCTCACTGCTGCCTGGGGACAGTGATGCCAGTGGTCCCCACTTAACAGAGGCTCTGACCTTCCCAGCACACCTCCTGCCCCTCACCTGCCTCCTGACCTCCACTCAGCCAGCAGAAGGTACTCAGGGCTTCTCACAGTCTGTGACTTCCTGCCTGATCTTTGTTCCCTGTGTCAAAAACCAAAAACTGGGTCAGCAGGAAAACATGAAATGAACATTGAAAGGTTTAAACTCCTAATAGATCTAAGTTTCTTTTCATGAATATCCCCTTTTTAAAATGGAAATCTGTCTTTTTCTTCCAACCTCTCAGTCGATTTTCTGTCTCTGCCTCTCCCATTTCCTTCCATAGGTGTGAGATCTGTCTGGCATTTATATGAAGGCAACAAGAACCTTGCTGTGTTCTCTGCTGCAGCAGCAGCTTGGGCAGAACATGGCACTCTAAGGGCTTCAGGAACAGGTTTGCTTTTGTGCCTTTCTTCTGTAAAATGTTCCAGAAACTTATGACTGCTGTCTCACAACCCCTCCGTTGTAACTATTGATAACATCTCAGAAAGAGATTTCATTTTCTTCCTAATACTTAGGTAAATCAAAATGTAAGGTTACTAGTTTAGATTTTTTTTAAAAAAACTTTTTAAATTTCTCTTCTTTAAGAAGTACATGTGGAAGAGGCATTTCTGAGGCTGGGTACATTCTGTCTGACGCTGTTTCTCACTCTGCTGTGCCTAATGAAACCTTCACATTCATGTGTTATTTTCCCAACATAGCTGGACACTGACCTTGTTTAGTGCATTCAAGGTTGATGTGTCCCTGGATTTCCCTCAGCATCTAACACAGAGGCTACCTGGGAGTGTGGGGTGGAGGGAACAGTGAACGGCTCTCAGGAGCAGCTCAGGGCTGTCTGTGTTCCCTCTGCTTCTCAGACTCCATGAGGAAATGGCTGAAGTCCACACAGATGCTGCTGCCACAGCCTGGCCTGGCAACCAGCAGTGACTCCTAAACCCTCAGTCTGCTGCTGGAGCTTAGAGCAAATGGAGAGCCTGTGAGGAGATGAACTTGGAGAAGCAGAGAACAGAAAAGGTGGGACATTCAATTAACTCTGTATAACCAATGTGAGATGAGAAAACATGTTATACATACATACATACATACATACATACATACATACATACACACATACATAATTGTATCTATATTTTCATGTTAATATGTTTATATGAATGTATATTTAAAAGCACTTGTCTATCAAAACAAACAATTATAGGGCAGTTCAAATTGAATTTTAAGTAGACTGGATGGATTACTCAACTAAGATCTTGGACCATATTATTTTGAAGCCACATTCT
>NC_034603.1:26449356-26457553 GCF_900095145.1 Mus pahari | reverse complement strand
GTGTGCTGTGTGCTTATGCTTCTCATCCCTGTGACAGTCATTTCAGGCTCTTATACATCCATACTCCTCACTGTTCTCAGGATGAACTCAGCAGAGGGCAGGAAGAAGGCCCTTGCCACCTGCTCCTCCCACATGACTGTGGTCATCCTGTTCTATGGCGCTGCTGTCTACACCTACATGCTCCCTGCCTCCCTCCACACTCCTGAGAAGGACATGGTGGTATCTGTGTTTTATACAATACTCACACCTCTGTTGAACCCACTAATCTATAGTCTTAGGAATAAGAATGTCACAGAGGCTATGAAGAAATTGTTGGGTGAAAACCCAGCTTCCCAGAAACAGTGAAGTAAACAATTAGGAGTACATATTTCTTTCTCTTGTCTCTACACATCTGTTGATCCAGGTCTCATGTTGAGTTTATTCCTGGTCCTTCATGTCTCCTTTCATATTCATCCCTTTTTGAAGAATCATTTGTCTACTCCTAAAATTTCTTTATTATCATTCTTCTCCTCCATTCACAAACTCTATTTGCTTTCTGTCCTTTTTGCATTTTGTGAAGTTAATAATGACTATTTTATTTTGTGGTTCTACGGTCTTAACATTCAAAATTTATGTCCTATTGAGCAATAAATAGGAATGATGTGTTCAACTAAAAAAACATAGAATGTGTTGAAAAATGTGCTCATCAATGTTAACAAGAGGTAAATTGAGGTAAATGGCATATTGAATTATTTCTGTGTATTTCCTGATAATTTATGTAAATTTGAAATTAGGAAAAAATAAATAGCAAGATAGAGTTTTGTTGCTTCAGCTCCTGTATTATGATATAGAAAAAATATTGATTAAAAGAGATTTAAATCAGGATAGTACAATTTGCCCCAAGGGTTTCAAATTGTCAGTGTAGCTGTATTTGCATTTAAATATATACCTCAAAACCCAAAACAGCTTCTACTCAAAGGACAGGAGGAATCACTTATTCTTGAGCCAAATATGAACAATCATGGCCCAGGAACATAGGTTCAGATTTCCCCCAATGACAGGTTCCAAAGTCTCATGAACTGTTACAAAGCACAAACAAGTCATAAGTCACAACTCAAGGCATTTTCAACTGGGGTTGTAGCAAAGTGGGAAAAATCTCTGCCATGGTTCTCAGATGCTGTCAGGGAAGTGTCAGGGAAGCAAGCATTCTGAGAAGTCAATACACTCCAAAATGTGTCACCTGATTGTCACAGGGAAACTGACAGAAACCACAGTGAACAGTGAATTGAGGACACTGTGGACAGCCTGGGGTAAGTGGGCATTGTCTCTGTAATGTTCTAAAGCTCCATGTTCACAGGAGTTCTAATCAGTTTGCCAAGTGCAGAGTCTTGTGTGTGTGTTTGGCTTTGTCCTCTGAGAGCCTCAGTGCAGCGTCCCATGTTTACCAAGCATAAACCTCAGTGCATGAGGAGGCCTGTTTTATGACCTGAGGTGACCTGGACAATACATGTTACAGCTAGCTTTCTTAAGACTAACCAATATGCCAATTTTCTTTGGACTACCCCCCCAAAACAGAAAATGAGACCCCCAGACAACAGGAAGCAAATTTAAGAGATCAATGACCCCATTCCAAAGATGTGGGGTGAGGGATTTTTGGTTGTTTAATGGATGTTTGTAGTCATTTAAGGGGAGGGGTAGGTTTACAAGTTGTTATGGTCTTGGGAGGAAACAAACTAAGGGAGGTCAGACTCAGGGATTTCTCGTTCCTTTTCTTTTTCTTTCCTCTGTCCTTCTTTCTCTCCTCTCTAGTGTTAAGGGAAAGGACAGGAACATAGGAATAATACAGGAATAATAGAATAAAAGAGTAGATTAGTAAATCTACATTCAGATAAAAAATATAAAGAAGACTAATATTTTATATTAGTATGGAATTTATATATTGATGCAGATTTAGGATTATATTCTACTACAACATACTTTGTATATATAGTTCAACTCTTTGTTAAGGTATTATACCGAATCAATGTGAAGTTCTAGTTCTTTTAAAAAGCTGCTATTGAAGATGGCCTAGATGGTCACCATTGCGAGGAGAGGCTCTTGGTCTTGCAAAGATTATATGCCCCAGTACAGGGGAATGCCAGGGCCAGGAAGCAGGAGTGGGTGGGTTGGGGAGCAGGGCAGGGGGAGGGCATATGGGACTTTCAGGATAGCATTTGAAATGTAAATGAAGAAAATATCTAATAAAAAATTTGTTTAAAAAAGCAGCAATTACACATTCTTTATAATAAATAAGAAATGCAAGGTAGTAGTCAGACAATAAAATTTATGCTCATGTTAGATACTAGTTTAGTTACAGAAATATTCTTCTTAGGTTGAACATACAATAAATAGCTAGAAACAAACAATTCAAATGTATGAGAGAGAGAGAGAGAGAGAGAGAGAGAGAGAGAGAGAGAGAGAGAGAGAGAGGTGGGTGGGTAGATATTTAGGTAGATAGATAGATAGATAGATAGATAGATAGATAGATAGATAGATAGATAGATAGATAGATAGATAGTCTTTTAAAAACTTCACAGCTCTTCTATAGAATATGGCATTCAAACTGTTTTATAAATTTAAGACCTTTTTGACAATGAGACAGATATGGTCCTGGCAGCACCCCCATTGTACTTCAGATAACATGAAGAACACTGAAGAATCTCCTCGTAGAGTTTGGCTCATGTGTGGCAAGCTAGCAACCAGAACAAAAGTTTCTCCTGCCTCAACTGCAGATGGCATGGTGTGCAAAGTGGACACACAGGGTGCAGGGAAACTGACTGGTTCATTTTGTCTGTTGCCTCCAGTATTGATCTGTTTAGTTTTTGCCTTGATGACCNGGCTGTAGGTGAGCACTGGGCATTGAAGTCTTCCACCATCAGTATGTGAGGGTCAATGTGAAATTTGAAAGATCCTTTTAATGGATTTTTTTTTTTACCTTGGCAAATGTTAAGCGTTCTTCCCTGTCTCCTTTGATTAACTTTGGTTTGAAATCTATATTGTTATATATTACATTTTCCTTTTTGTGTATTCATTCTGTTAGTCTGTATCTATTATTGGGGAATTGAATATATTGATATTAAAAGACATCAATGACCAATGATTTTGTTTTCTATTGTTGTGTGTGGTGGTGGTCATGATCATGGGCTGCTGCTGCTGGTGGTTGAGGCAGTGATGTGTCTGAACTGATATTATTTTCATTTTATTGGTGTGAGATTATTTATTTCTTGTGTTTTCATGCATGTAGGTAACCTTGGGTTGGATTTTTCCTTCTAGTACAGCTGGATCTGTAGATAGATATTGTTAAAATTAGACCTTATTATGGAATATTTTATTTTCTCCATCTATGGTGATTAAAATTTTAGCTGGGCAAAGTCTATCAGCTGTAGTATCACTGGTTTCATAGAGACTGGGAGGGTTTCTGCCAGGCACTCTGATTTTGAGAATCTCCATTGAGAAGTCAGGTGTAATTCTAATAGGTCTGCCTTTATATGTTCTTGGTCTTTTTCCCTTGTAGCTTTTAATATCATTTCTTTGTTCTGTCTCTTTAATATTTGATTATTATATGAAAAGGAAATATTCTTTTTTGGTCTAATTTATTTGGTATTCTGTAAGGTTCTTGTATCTTTACAAACATCTTCTTTAGGTGCTTCTCAACCATTTGAAATTCCTCAGTTGAAAGTTCTTTGTTTAGCTCTATACCACATTTTTTGATTAGAATCATTTAGCCTTTCTGTTTTTTATTGAATATTTTCTTTATTACATTCCAAAAGTTTTCCCCTTTCCAAGACTCCCCTTCAGAAGCCCCCTATCCCATCCTCCCTCTCCCTGCCTCTATGAGAGTGATGCCCCCACCCACCCAATCCCATCTTCCCATGTAGCCATTCCTCTAAACTGGGCATCAACTACCTCAGACCCAAGGAACTCTCCTCCCACTGATGCCAACAAGGCCATCCTTACCCCATATAGGGCAGGAACCATGGGTCCCTCCGTGAGTGCTCATTGGTTGGTGTGCACCCCTTTTTTAATAGGGTTATTTGATTCTCTGGAATCTAGTTTCTTGACTTCTTTGTATATATTGGGTATTAGCCCTCTATCTTTTACCAGTCTGTTGGTTGCAGTTTTGTCCTATTAACAGTGTCCTTTGCCTTACAGAAGCTTTGCAATTTTATGAGGTCCCATTTGTCAATTCTTAATCTTAGAGCAAAAGCCATTGGTGTTCTGCTAAGTAACTTTTCCCCTGTGCCCATGAGTTAGAGGCTCTTCCCCCGCGTTCTCTTCTGTTAGTTTCAGTGTATCTAGTTTTGGGTGAAGGTCCTTGATCCACATGGACTTGAACTTTGTACAGGGAGATAAGAAAGGGTCAGTTTTCATTCTTCTACATGTTGGTTGCCAGTTGCATTTGTTTAAAATGCTGTCTTTTTTCCACTGGATGGTTTTAGCTCCTTTGTCAAAGATCAAGTGACCACAGGTCTGTGGGTTCATTTCCGAGTCTTCAATTCTATTCCGTTGATCTTCCTGCCTGTCACTATACAAATACCATGCAGTTTTTTATCACTATAGCTCTGTAATACAGCTACAGATGTATTACAGGGTCAGGGATGGTGATTCCCCAAGAAGTTCTTTTATTGTTGAGAATAGTTTTTCATATCTTGGGGTTTGTTTTTGTTTTTGTTTTGCTTTTTTGTTATTTCAGGTAAATTTGCAAATTGCTAAATCTAACTCTATGAAGAACTGAGTTGGAATTTTGATGGGGATTGCATTGAATCTGTAGATTGCTTTTGACAATAAAGCCATTTTGATTATTAGTCCTGCCAATCCTTGAGCATGGGAGATCTTTTCATCTTCTGAGATCTTCAATTTCTTTCTTCATAGACTTGAAGTTCTTGTCATACAGATCTTTCACTTGCTTGCTTAGAGTCACACCCAGGTATTTTATATTATTTGTGACTACTGTGAAGAGTGTCGTTTCTCTAATTTCTTTCTCAGTCTGTTTATCTTTTCAGTAGAGGAAGGTCACTGATTTGTTTGAGTTAATTTTATATCCAGCCAAATGCTGAAGTTGTTTATCAGGTTTAGGAGTTCTCCGCTAGAATTTTTGGAGTCACTTAAGTAAACTATCCTATCATGTGAAAATTGTGACTTCTTCCTTTCCAATTTGTATGCCTTTGACGTCCTTTTGTTGTCTAATTGCTCTGGCTAGGATTTCCAGAGCTATATTGAATAGGTAGAGAAAGAATCGATAGCCTTGTCTAGTCCCTGATTTTCATGGGATTACTTCAAGTTTCTCTCTATTTAGTTTGATTTTGGACACAGGTTTGTTGTATATTGCTTTTGTTATATTTAGGTACGGACCTTGAATTCCTGATCTTTCCAAGATTTTTCCCATGAACTGGTGTTGAATTTTGTCAAATGCTTTCTCAGCATCTAATGAGATGGTCATGTGGTTTTTTCCTTTGAGTTTGTTTATATAGTGGATTATGTTGATGGATTTCCATATATTGAACTGAACCATCCCTGCATCCCTGGGATGAAGCCTGCTTGACCATGACAGATGATTATTTTGATGTGTGCTTGGATTTGGATTCTGAGAATTTCATTGAGTATTTTAGTATCAATATTCATAAAGGAAATTGGTCTGAAGTTCGCTTTCTTGGACAACTCCAACAAAATGAAGGAAACTACAACCTAGAAAAAGCAAGAAAGTAATTGTCTTTCAAGAAACCCAAAAGAAGATAGTCACATGTCAGAGACCAGGTTGAGAAAGCCCAGGCATCTTACATCTCAGGCATCCCGCAGCCCAGGCATTTTACACCCAGGGCATCCCGCAGCCCAGGTGTTTTCACAGTATGCAGCTAAGAGNCACATAGTTCTTTGTCAAGAGCCCTTCCCTCTCTCCCTCTGCAAGGCCACTCCTGGGAACCAACAAGACCTAAACAAACATCAAGGACTGAGGGAGTCATCTCACATTCCAGAGCTGCCCAGAGCTGTCACCTTGAACTGTTAGGAGGATCCGGACTCTAAAAAAGGACTCTTAGATAAGCCGCCCTGTGTCCCAGGGCAGTGGCGTCAAGAACCCTAGATGAATCACTAAATGTATTAGACTTGCAAATAACTCTTCCCAATTATTTCTCTCACTGTATACCTTTGATCACCCCTCTCCAAATTGTATTTAACCTGAGCATCTCCCCTTAGAAAAAGAGACTATGACAAACACACATGGTCTTCGTCTCTTTCTTTATTCCTGTTTCTCTCTAGGTTTGTGATCCCCCTCAAGGACCATGGAATAAAGTGTCCCGCGGGCTGGGGCAGTCACACATACATAATTCTACCTCCAACAACAACAAAAATAAATAAATAAATAAATAAATAAATAAATAAATAAATAAAAGGAAGCAGCAATCACTTTTCCTTAATAACTCTTTATATCAATGGACTCAACTCCTCAATAAAAAGACATTGACTAAGAGACTGGATATGTAAACAGGACCCAGCATTTTGCTGCATACAGGAAACACACCTCAGTAACAAAGACAAATACTACCTCAGAGTAAAGGATTGAAAAACAATTTTCCAAGCAAATGGCCCCAAGAAAAAAGCTGGAGTAGCCATTCTAATATCGAATAAAATCAACTTTCAACCAAAAGTTATCAAAAAAAAAAAAAAAGTTAAGGAAGCACACCATACTGGTCAAAGGAAAAATGTACCAAGATGAACTCTCAATTCTGAATTATCTATGCACCAATGCAAGGGCACCGAAATGAATAAAAGAAATTTTACTAAAACTCAAAGCACACATTGCACCTCACACAATTATAGTGGGAGACTTCAACACCACACTCTCGGCAATAGACAGATCATGGAAACAGAATATAAACAGAGACACAGTGAAACTAACAGAAGTTATGAAACTAATGAGTTTAATAGATATCTACAGAATATGCCATTCTAAACGAAAAGAATATACCTTCTTCTCAGCAAATAGTGGTACCTTCTCCAAAACTGATCATATAATAGGCCACAAATCAGGCCTCAACAGATTCAAAAGATTGGAATAATCCCATGCACCCTATCAGATCATCACAAACTAAGGCTGTTATTAAATACCAACAAAAACGATGGAAAGCGCGCGCGCACACACACACACACACGTTCTACTTAATGATAACTTGGTCAAGAAGAAAGAAAGAAAGAAAGAAAGAAAGAAAGAAAGAAAGAAAGAAAGAAAGAAAGAAAGAAAGAAAGGAAGGAAGAAAGAAGGAAAGAAAGAAAGAAAGAAATTAAAGTCGTTAGAATTTAGTGAAAATAAAGGCACATCATGCCAAAACTTATGGGACACAATGAAAGCAGTGGAAAGAGGAAAACTCATAGCTCTGAGTGCCTCCAATAGAAACTGGAGAGAGCATGCATTAGCATCTTAACAGCACTTCTGAAAGTTCTAGAACAAAAAGAAGCAATACACCCAAGAGGAGTAGATGACAGGAAATAATCAAACTCAGGGCTGAAATCAACCAAATATAAACAAAAAGAAATATACAAAGAATCAAAAAAACTAGCAGATTGTTCTTTGATAAAATTAACAACATAGATAAAACTTTAACCAGACTAACCAGAGGGCACAGAAACAGTATCCAAATTAATCAAATCAGAAATAAAAAGGGAGGGAGCAGTCTCAAGGCCTGAGCTGGAAGGAGAGTCATCTTTGCTCCAGTGCACTGCTGAGGAGAGAGCTGACTGGAGAAGTGTCACAGACTCTGGGAAAGATCCCCTTTCTGGTTCCAGTCATCCAGCACCTTTCCCGCCTGAGGGTGTATGCCTGGGAGCAGTCTCAAGGCCTGAACCGGTAGGAGGGCCATCTTTGCTCCAGTACGGCCTGCAGAAGGGACACAGCTTCTGGGAAGGATCCAGTCACCCGGCACCTTTCCCGCCCAAGGAGGGGTGTCCGGCCGGGAGGAGTCTCAAGACCTGAGGCGGAAGGAGAGCCATCTTTGCTCCAGTTCACTTGGGTTCCAGTCAGCACTAGCAAGACTGTGGACCGCAGAAGCTACACAGCTTCGGGACAGACAGAAGCAACCTAACTTCTGGGACAGACCCTGTTTCAGGCTCCAGAAATTTGGGCACCTTCCTCGCCAGAGGAAAGGTGGCCACCTGTGAGGACTCTGTCTGCCAGGAAAGGTGAGAG
>NC_034603.1:26398347-26417921 GCF_900095145.1 Mus pahari | reverse complement strand
TATGAATGTACATTTAAAGCACATTTATCTATCAAAACAAAGAGTTTCAGGACACTTCAAATTCAATTGTATATAGGCTGAATGCAGTTTTCAACTAAGATCTTGTACTACACTACTTTAAAACCACATTCTTCAATGAATGCTAAACTGAGGAGTACATGTAATATTGTGCTAATAGAAGAAGCTCTACAATGGTTGAGACTAACTTCTGTATTCATTAACTTCTGAATAATGTATCTGTTTTCTTGTTTCCATTTCACTTACCCTGTTTTTGTTGGCTTGTTTTTGTTGGTAATTCACTATTTTTGTTGAGAATTATCTTGCAAATTTCAAAGACTTGTTGATAGAGAAAGCTATTGGTCATGAGGAAAGACCACAGTCANGAATGCTGGGAGCCCTACTCTGACTGGTGATGCCTGTAACCACAGACAGATGTGAATTGTTAATTTTTTAAATNCCTTACATTACAGTTAGATTATCATTTTCAAATCTATAGACCCAGGAATCTTCTCAGCATAGTAGGCCTGTGCATCTATCAGTAAGCAGTCACTAACCACAAAGCTTCTTGGTTGCCTAGGAGACAAACATGGACCTCACCACGTGGATGAACAACTACACTGGACAGTCAGATTTCACCCTGGTGGGATTCTTCAGTCAATCCAAACACCCTGTCCTGCTCGCTGTGATCATATTTGTGATATTCCTGATGGCCTTGTCTGGGAACGCCCTCCTGATCCTGCTAATACTCTATGACATCCACCTCCACATTCCTATGTACTTTTTTATCAGCCAGCTGTCCCTCATGGACATGATGTACATTTCTGTCACTGTGCCCAAGATGCTCATGGACCAGGTCCTGGGGAGCCACAAGATCTCAGCTGCTGCCTGTGGGATGCAGATGTTCCTCTATGTGACACTAGCAGGTTCGGAATGTTTCCTTCTGGCTGCCATGTCCTATGACCGCTATGTGGCCATCTGTCATCCACTCCAGTATCCTGTCCTCATGAACCACAGGGTTTGTCTCCTCCTGATGTCTGTATGTTGGATCCTGGGATCCTTGGATGGCTTCATGCTCACCCCTGCTACCATGACCTTCCCATTCTGTGGATCCCGGGAGATCCATCACTTCTTCTGTGAGGTTCCTGCTGTGACAAAGCTCTCCTGCTCAGACACCTGGCTCTATGAGACCCTCATGTATATGTGCTGTGTACTTATGCTTCTCATCCCTGTGACAGTCATTTCAGGCTCTTATTCATCCATCCTCCTCACTGTTCTCAGGATGAATTCAGCAGAGGGCAGGAAGAAGGCTCTTGCCACTTGCTCCTCCCACATGACTGTGGTCATCCTCTTCTATGGCGCTGCTGTCTATACCTACATGCTCCCTGCCTCCCTCCACACCCCTGAGAAGGACATGGTGGCATCTGTGTTTTACACCATAGTCACCCCTCTATTGAACCCAATAATCTATAGTTTTAGGAATAAGAATGTCACAGAGGCTATGAAGAAATTGTTCGGTGTGAGCACCCTCTTCCAAGAAACAGTAAAGTAAGCTGTAATGCACATTTCTTTCCTTGACTCTACACATCTGTTGATCCAAATCTCAGGCTGATGTTATTGCTGATCCATCATGGCTCATTTCATATTCATCCCTTTTGTAGAACTATTTCTCTAATCTGAAAATTTCTTCATTGATATACTTCTTATCTATTCATAAATCTTATTTGCATTGAAGTTGATAATGACTGTTTAATTTCATGGGACAAAGGTCTTTTCACTTGAAATTAAGTCATATGGAGCAATAAATGGTCATGAGGTGTTCAACTGATAAAGCATAGAGTGAGATGTAAGAAAAGTAGTTAACAACATTAACCAGAGGTGACTAGAGATCAAGATACTGTTTTCTCCCTTCAGCTCCTATCTTATGATATAGTGAAAATAAGGGTTAAAAGACATTTGGATCTGGATAGTACAGTTAGCCCCAAGGGTTTCAAATTGTCAGTGTAGCTGTATTTGCATATAAATATATCCCTCAAAACCAACCACAGCTTCTATTCAAAGGAAATGAGGAATCACTTATTTTGTAGACCAGGCTGGCCTCGAACTCCGAAATCTGCCTTGAGCCAAATATGAATGACCACGGCCCAGGTACATGGGTTCAGGTTTTTCCCAATGACATCTTCCAAAGTCTCATGGACTATTACAAAGAACAAACAAGTCATAAATAATTGGGGCATTGTTCTCCTAAATTTACTTCCTGAGGGTGATGTTCTTTTGGGGGGAGCCCTCTGAAAACTGGGATATTGGCCAAGTCCTAGGAGAACTAACTTCATCATTCGCTGTTCAGTCTCCCTGTGATGGTAAAGTGTAATGTTCAACTGAAGTTCTGAGTGGAACAATTTCTGATGCTGGAATAGCTAGCTAGCTGTATTAACTAATGTTGTCCTTGATGCAGATTCTTTAGGAAACAGCATTTGAGGCCGTTTGTAAGGTCGGATCACCTGGGCTACTTGTCTTGTTTTCTTTGGTGTCGGATCCTTTCACTCTGCAGACATACAAAGTTTCAAATGTAATGTATATTTCTGCATTATGTATCGGACATGCAGTGTGCACAAATCATCTAAAGGTGATTCTTTACTCTATGATCAAGCAGGAAAATATTAAATCAAACTTTATAAGTCCATTTGGACGATATGTCCGAACTGTAATAAAAGTTTCCATCCACGCCATAGGAAAGGCTGGCGTGCTAAGTCTTGAGGGTTCTGGAGCCAACAGGATTTATTGGCTATACGGAGACCCTTTCATGTCCCTGCAATCTCAGAGCCGTTCCCATGTAGAGGGATCAGCATATACTTTACCTGTTTTGTTCTTCTTGGCTTCTTCCCTTGTGTCTGCTGCCAAGATTTTCAGAAGGTCTCCCCACACAAATCTAATCTTTATTAATTTTGATGCAATGCATGGTTTCTTTCTCTTGTGGAAACAAGGGCAAAACCTCTTCCACAACACATTCCCTTCCTTCCATTTCGAAGTTAAGGCAAGCTGATCTAATCCATCAGCCCTTTCAAAACGCCAGTGTATTTCAGCAACTGTCTCGTTGACATTTAAAGTTGTTAAAGTCAATAATTTAATCTATCTCTGGGAGATCACTTCTGTTCTATGAGCATTTCCTGTAAAGTGTAGTTAGATCTTTTTACATTTGATTGACCCAAAGGATTGCAAAATATATCTGTAAGATGTTCTATGGCATAATGTCTAAAAAGTTGCTGAATTCTAATGGATACATATTTTGAAGAATTGTCAGCTCTAGTCTTTAAAGGCATCTCCAGTGCAACCATCACCTCTAAAAATGTGCAATATCAGAATCATACTTTTCAGAGTTCAAGGCAGAAGCCCATTGGAACTCTAAACGTGCATCGACTGTATGAAATTTTAAATTTTCAAACTCCACAAAATGAAACTCATAAGCTATTTATGGCATTTCACTAAGGTGACTTCATTAAATATAGTGTGTATTCTTTTTTTTTTTTTTTTTTTTTTTTTTTTTTTTTTTTTTTTTTTTTTTTTTTTTTTTGGTTTTTTTCGAGACAGGGTTTTTCTGTGTAGCCCTGGCTGTCCTGGAACTCATTTTGTAGACCAGGCTGGCCTCGAACTCAGAAATCCGTCTGCCTCTGCCTACCGAGTACTGGGATTAAAGACGTGCGCCACCACCGCCCAGCCATAGTGTGTATTCTTAATTCGGCATTCAGCATTCATTTAGTAACTAGTCCTTGACAACATCGAGGCATCTAGCCTGGTTATGTTGGTTTATAGCTGGAGCCTCTTCATTTAGCATTTCTATAGACTGCCGTTTTGTAATTTCATCACAAGGTGGTGCCACAGGCTCAGGATTGGATTCCTCTGAAGATCATTCTGAGTCAGGATTTTCCAATCTCTTTTCTATTGCCTCCATTCCTGTACTTAATTTTTCAGCCTTTTCCTTCTCTAAGTTTACTTTATTCTGATCTCTCCTAAAAAGGATATATAAAATTGCAGTCCTTATTCTACGTATGATTTTTTTTTTTATGCTGATAATCGTAGCAAAATTATATGGGACCCAGTTGCACGGTGTCATCGAGTTTCCCATTTTTTTAAATAAAGTATTTTTCTTTTTAATTTCTAACTTTGTTCTTAAGGAGCCCCCAAGAGTCATATCAAATCTTCTGACTTCTCAGCTTTTCCCACCATTTCTACATTTCTGTAGCAGGCTTCTGCCAAGTCTCTCTGCTACTCAGCTAGCAAGCCGAGCAGGCTGCCACTGACCCACGGCTCCGTCCCCCTCTGGTCAGTCTCCCTCTCTCCCCAACTCCAGATGGTTGCAGGTTTTCACCAGCCAGTGGTTCCGGGCCCACATGCCCTGCCATATTGGGCTGGGCCTGTCTCCAACCTCTGCCCATTCTGGAAAGGTGGTTTCAGGCCACATTGTGCCACTGCCTGTTGTGGCTCCCGGTCATTGCAGCCTTTTTCCTCAAGCTAGTGGGCCCAGGCAGCTCAGTCTCACTGCCCTGCCTGGGAAACGCACTAAAACTCCATGCCAAGAGAAACTGAGGCATGGCTCCAGCACCATGCCAGCTGAGTTAACTAATGGTCCTCCTCTTAAAAGACTCTGGCCTCTAACAAGCACTGAGCCATTTGGGTTGCTCTCTCTTGAAGGGATTTAGCCCCCCCCCCGACGCCCCCATGCCCACCCCAACACCACCACACCACTCCACCCCACCTTAGAAAACTACTTTGGCTCTGGGAAATGCTTGTTCCCTGCCTTTCCACCCAGGGCTTTTTCTCAGGTTCTAAGCTTTGATTTTAAAAGCCCTTACATTTTTATGCCATTTGTAGCTGAGGGCTTTTCCATCTGTGCCCCAACTCCCGAATAACAACTCAGAGCCATATATTTTATTAATAAATGCCTAGGCTATAAGCTAGGGTTGTTCTCCAGCTAGCTCCTAACTTAATTAACCTGTTTAAACTAGTCTACGTCTACCACATGGCTGGTTATCTCTCCTTAGTTTCATATGTCAGACTTGCTCAGCATTTGGGTTGCCGGAGCGGGGGTGGGGTGGGGTGGCCGCATCCCCGGCACTTCTTTCTTGGTTCTCTCTTGAAAGGAAGCATATGTGGGAGAGCATCATCGGCAGGAGTAAGACCTGGTCTTAAGGGATACTCAGGGTTGCTGTATGATAATAAAACATTCGCCAGTCTTGAGCCTAAAGCACTTTGCTTCTGTAGCTGACCTGCCTGTCTGCGTTGCTCCTGAGGCCAGAAGCTGCAGTCTCTGGCTTAACACCTCATAGTAAAACAGAGGGGGGGGGACCCTGATATAGCTGTCTCATATGAGGCTATGCCAGTGCCTGGCAAACACAGAAGTGGATGCCCACAGTCATCTATAGGATGGAACACAGGGCCCCCGATGGAGGAGCTAGAGAAAGTACCCAAAGAGCTGAAGGGGGCTGCAACCCTGTAGGTGGAACAACAATATGAACTAACCAGTACCCCCAGAGCTGTGTCTCTAGCTGCTGCATATGTAGCAGAAGATGGCCTAATCGGCCATCATTGGGAAGAGAGACCCCTTGGTCTTGTAAACTTTATATGACCCAGCACAGGGGAACGCCAGGGCCAAGAAGTGGGAGTGGAGCGGGGAAGTGGATAGGGGAGCTGGGCGGCGGGAGGGTATAGGGAACTTTCAGGATAGCATTTGAAATGTAAATAAAGATAATATCTAATAATAAAAAAAAAAAGAGTAAATGAGCCTCTGTCCTATCTCCCGCAGGAACTCTATCTCTGCTCTAACTCCCATCGTACTAGTTGAAGTTGCAGGAAGAAAAGGGGACATATTGAAAAGTGGCTTTGGCTTTTATTTCTAAATTCTAACGTTTCTTATGAAAGTTCTCTAAGGAAAAGGGGGAAGGGCCCGTCTCCACTCTTTGAACTTATACATCTTTCAGAATACATGATCACATGGTAAGAAATTCATCACAAGTTGACACATAAATTCAAACCATGAATCGAATAAGAAGTTTACAACCAAGGATGTTTACATGCATATCCATTAGGAGTAATTATTTGGCTAAGCATTCATCATCTGGCACTAGGTCTACAGGTTCACGGAGAGTTAAAAACCGTAATTTTTCTGACTAATTTACTAGTGAAGTTTTGTATAGGTAAACCCAGTCAATATTTTATCTTCTATCCTTGCACCTATAGTAAATCCTTAGTTCACTTTCTATGACCTTTGGTTAATTATTGGTTTTACAACCTCTTGGAATGTGCCTTAAGCTGTAGATGCCTGCTTGCTATCTCAGAAGCCATTAACTCGTGACACTAAAAGCTGGCAGAGTTCTCGTTGCAGTTTTTATTATCAGAGGGGACTCAATAGTCCTATTATAACAGAGCTTAGATAATCACTAATATAATTTTAGGAATCCTTTTAGGATCATTATTAAGAATTAGGACATCATCTATTTGTCTATATAGCATCACTGCAAAACAGTGCATCTTTGTTGTTCTGCAGAATCTGTTCAAAGTTGAAATTCTTCTCAGCCTTGCCTAAAGGAGCAAATCTGTCGTAGATTTTTAATCCATGGCAGATCACCTGCTAGATTTTTTTAGCTTCTCCTTGACAGCTTCTGGCACTCAGTGATCATTTCCTCATGCCTGACTCCTTCCCAGAATTCCTCTTCCTCCTTCCTCCTTCCTCCTTCCTCCTTCCTCCTTCCTCCTTCCTCCTTCCTCCTTCCTCCTTCCTCCTTCCTCCTTCCTCCTTCCTCCTTCCTCCTTCCTCCTTCCTCCTTCCTCCTTCCTCCTTCGTCCTCCCTCCCTCCCTCCCTCCCTCCCTTGTTCCCCCCCTCTCATGTCCATTATTGGCCATTAGTTTTTATTGACAGGAGATGCTTCCACGCAGTACACAAGAGATTATTCCTATATCATATGAAGTTTAGTATTGTCCTTTCAAGGTCTGAAAAAAAAGTGTTAGAATTTTCATGGGCATTGCTTTGGATCTGCAGATAGCTTTTCGTAGTATGACCATTTTCACTATGCTGATCCTACTCATCCATGAGCATGTGAGATCTTTCCAACTTCTGGTACCATCTTCAATTTCTTTCTTCTAGAGCTTGAAGTTTTTAATCATACAAGTCTTTCACTTGCTCGGTTAGCATTACCCCAAGATGCTTTATATTATTTATGGCTATTGTGAAGGGTGTTGTTTCACTGATTTTTTTTTCTGAAACTGTTTGTTGTTTGCATATAGAAGGGCTACTGATTTTTTTTTTAGTTAATCTTTAGTATCCAGCCACTTCACAGGAGTTGTTTATCAGCTGTAGGAGTTCCTTGGTGGAATTTTTAGGAATATATATATTCATATCAACTACAAATAGTGATACTTTTACTTCTTGCTTTCTAATTTATAGCCCTTTGATCTCCTTTAGCTCTTTCTTATTTATTTATTTATTTATTTTTACACTCCATATTTTATCCCCGTCTACTCTCCAACTGTTCCACATCCCATACCTCTTCTCCACTTGCCTGTCTTCATGTGGATGTCTCCACCCCACCTGACCTCTAAACTCCCTGAGGGCTCCAGTCTCTTGAGGGTTAGGTGCATCATCTCTGAATGAACACAGACCCAGTAGTCCTTTATTGTATGTATGTCGGGGGCCTCATATCAGCTCGTGTATGCTGCCTGTTTGGTGGTCCAGTGTTTGAGAGATCTCAGGGATCCAGATTAATTGAGACTCCTAGTCCTCCTACAGGGTTGCCCTTCTCCTCAGCTTCTTTCAGCCTTTCCCTAATTCAACAATAGCGGTCAGGTGCTTCTGTCCATTGGTTGGGTGCAAATATCTGCCTCTGACTATTTCAGCGGCTTGTCGGATCTTCTGGAGTGTGGTCATGATTGCTCCCTTTTTGTGAGTGCTCCATAGCCTCAGTAATAGTGTCAGGCTCTGAGACCTCTTCCTTTAACTGACTTACTGCTTAACTAGAACATTAATTACTATATTGAATATATATGGAGAGAAGGGACAGCCTTGTTTTGTTCCAGATTTTAGTGGAATTGGTATGACTCTCTCCACTTAATATATTAGCTATAGGCTTGCTGCAAATTGCCTTTATTTTGTTGAGGTATGTCTCTTTTTATCCCTAGTTTCCCCAATACTGTTATCATAAAAGGGGTATTAGATTTTGTCAAAAACTTTTCTGGGATCTAATAAGATGCTCATGGGGGTTTGTTTTTCTTTATTTTGTGTTTATTTGATGAATTACATTGACTTTTTTTTAATATTGAACCATCCTAGTGTCTCTGGGATGAAGTCTACTTGTTCATGATGGATGATCTTTGTGATATATTCTAGGATTCAGTTTGTAAGTATTTTATTGAGTATTTTTGTATCTATGTTCATAAGGGAAATTGATCAGTAGTTCTCTTTCTTTGTTGAATCTTTGTGTGGTTTGTGAAATGGGGTGATTGAGGTCTCATAAATTTGTTCCTCTTATTTCTGTTTGGTGGAACAAATTGAAGAGTATTGGTGCTAGCTTGTCTTTGAAAGTCTTATAGAATTCAGTGCTAAAATCATCTGCCCATGCATGGACTTTGTTGTTGTTGTTGTTGTTGTTGTTGTTGTTGAGAATCAATGACTGCTTCTATTTCCTTAGGGGTTATAGATCTATTTATATTGATGATCTAACTTTGGTCAGTGGTATCTATCCAGAAAATTATTCATTTCTTTTAGATTTTCAATTTTTTGGACTATAGATTTTAAACTATGACCTAATGATTCTTTGAGTTTTCTGGTGTCTATCATTATGTCCACATTTTTATTTCTGATTTGGTTAATTTCGATATTCTCTCTCTATCTTTTAGTTAGGTTGAATAAGGGTTTGATTTTATTGTGAAATATTTTGTCTTCTCCATCTATGGTTATTGAAAGTTTTGCTAAGCATAGTAGTCTGGGCTGGCAACTGTGATCTTTTGGAGTCTTCAAGACATCTGTCCAGGCCCTTCTTGATTTTAGACTCTCCATTGAGAACTTGGATGTAATTCTACTAGGTCTTCATATATTACTTGTTCTTTTTTTCCCTTGAAGATTGTAACACTCTTTCTTTGTCCTGTGTGTTTAGTGTTTTGATTACTATGTGACGGGGAGACATTCTTTTCTGCTCCAATCTATTTGGTATTAGGTAAGCTTCTTGTATTGTTATAGGTGTCTCTTTCTTTAGGTAAGGAAATTTGTTTTCCATGATTTTGTTGAAAATATTTTCTTGAGATAGAATTCTTCTCCTTCTTCTATTCCTATTATTCTTAGATTTAGTCTTTCCTGAATGTTTTGTGTTGGAAATTTTTAGTTAATATTTTGTCACCAATATATCAATTTCTTCTATCATATCTTCAATACCTGAGATTCTCCCTTCTTCTCTTGTATTCTGTTGGTGATGATTGTATCTGTAATTCCTATTCACTAATATAGATTTTACATTTCTACAAATCCCTGTTTATATTTTCCTTTTTTAAAAAAAATGTATTTATTTATTTATTGTGTATACAACATTCTGTCTACATGTATGTCTGCAGGCCAGAAGAGGGTAACCGATCACATTAGAGATGGTTATGAACCACCACATGGTGACTGGGAATTGAACTCAAGACCTCTGGAAGAGCATGCAGTGCTCTTAACCTCTGAGCCATCTCTCCAGCCCTGTTTGTGTTTTCTTTATTGCTTCTATTTCCATTTTTAGGTCTTGAACAGCTTTATTCATGTCCTTCAGCTGTTTGGCTTCTCGCCTAGGCTTTCTTGGCTTTCTTTAGGGGATTTATTCATTCTCTGCCTAAGGACCTGTATTGTCTTCATAATGTTGGTTTAGAGATCTTTTTCTTGAGTTTAAGCTATGTTGAATATTCAGGGATTGTCTACAGTAGTAGAATGTCTGTCCTCTGGTGGTGGTAACATATTGCTTTGGCTGATGGTTGTATTCTTAAGCTAGAATCTAGGCATCTGGGTTTGGAGTGATTCTAGGTTTAGGTTCAGATTTCTAAGTTTGTCTTGGTTGGATGGGTGTTCTGTTCCTTGGTTTCTGGTCCCTTTCTGGTTTTCTGGCCAGTGTGGCCTGTGGTTGAGCAGGGTGTCTCCACCCAAAGATGGGAACTGGACCCTCTGGTGACAGGGTTAGAATCTGGTACAGAAGGGTCAGAATGTAGGTAGACGCTTTGATCTCTAGAGTGCAGATTCTCCTGTGAGACACCCACATTATCAGAACTGGATTTTAGGTTCTTTTCCATTATCGCAGCTTGGTTATTTCTTCTCTGTTCTTCCTGGCTCCCAGCCCATCCTCGGTCAGACAGGATCACTGCCACATGAGGCCCTGAAGGAGCTTTGATTGCTCAGGGTCTGTTTCCCTCTGCCCCACGCCAAGCTGCTTCCCTCCCATCTCCACAGGGACAGTAAAAACCCAACTGCTGTTTTACCAAACAAACAGCACAGAATCCTGGACAGCGAGGCTTGCGTCAGAGATTTCTAGGTGTGTGATTAATTGAAGTCTGGGGACAGACTCTCATGAGAGTCCCTGATGGTTCCCCAGTTCCACAGCACACAGAAGAATTAGCAACTCTCGATCTGGCCAGAATCACAGCAGTGAGCGGACACACTGCTCTCAGACCTGAGCCAGGTGTGGATCAAAATGTAGCGAGTCCGTTTCCATGGGCTATGAGGTCAAACGTCAGGCTTCTCCAGACAAGAACTGATTGATTGAATGAAAGTGTTATGGGACACATGGAGAAAGGTGATATGGGCTACCCAAGACTCACACTGAAAAACAAAACAGGAAAGGAAAGCGGGGAGGAAGCTCACTACTGAGAAAGCTTTCGCTTTCCCCGAAAGAGGTTAACTCTGGTTGGTGACTCGTGCTTGAACCATAGCGCTAGGGTAGAAACTGCGAAAGCAAGAAGAGGGCTGGACCTGAGAAATGGCAGGATGTTCTTCACATTGAAGTCATGATCGTGTGAATTGCACTTCCTCTACAAGTGGAAAAGGTATGAAGTTTAAAAAAGGGGGGGACCCCAATACTGTAATCAGTGAGTGATTAACTAGAGGTCAAAGACTGTCCTCCTGTCACATCAGCCAATAGCTAAAGAATGGCAGGGCTTTCAGAGAAGCTTAAAGAGATTCTCTGGAGTGAAGATTGATAGGAAAGAACATTCAAGAAAGTAATATGGGGCTGCATAGCCAGAGGGATGTACTGGCAGGGAAGAGAAGGGAGAGAGATGGGAGAAACCACCTCCCTTCTTGCCAGTCGCATCCTCTAAATGCATAGTATCTGCTCAGAGGTTCATAAACTGCTGGTCTAGGTTCCAGTAACTGCCCTCACATGCTTCTTCAGACCCAGGGGGTTGTACTGACTATTTGCTATTAACAGTCCCTGGGAACTGGAAGATTTCCTGTTTTGTCCCCCATCCCACCCCCACCCCACCCCACCCTGATCCATCCTACAACATTGTAAAGACTGTCCATCTCCTATACCTGCAGATTATATCTCTGTGGCCTCAACCAATAACACCTGGAAAATAATCAAGAAAAAATGGTGTCTACCCTGAATATTTGCAGATAATTTTTCCCTTGACATTGTTTCCTTAATGTAATGCAACTGTTTTTTTCATAATATAGACATTTGGTTAGGTATAAGGTATCTAGAAGTGATTTAAAATGTATGGGAGGGGGCTGGNGAGATGGCTCAACAGTTAGCACTTATGTCCCTTGCAGAAGACCCAGGTTTGGTTCTCAGCACCTGCCCACTGGTCCATAACCATCTTTAACTCCAGTTCTCTGAACACTCTGGGTACTAGGCCTGTATGTGGTACACTTATATGCATTCATGCAGGCAAAGCACTNATACACATAACATAAAGTAATTTTTTAAGTATTAAAAGTGTGTGGAAGGATGTGTGTAGGTTCTATATAAGTACACTGCCATTCTCTGTAATGACTTGAGCATGCATGGATTTCTGTATTATGGGTGGGTTATCCTGTAACCTGTCTACTTTAGATACTAAAGGATGAGGTAGTCACTGTATTAAATTATTTGTCACTTACTCTGGTTGTGGAAATACTCTTTTTCCTGAGGAACTCTGAATGATGTATGTCCTTACTTTTACTGGTTGACAACTTTTCTTGTTCTTTTCCTTGCTTTCTGTTTCTCTTTTTTACCTTCCTCCTTCTAGTCTACCACCCAATTAACTGTTAGACATTTCAGGATTGATGATTCAGAAATGTGGTCATACCACATGTATTTATTTGTTCTTCCTACTTCATTATGGAGAATTCCTCCAGTTCAATATGCATAGACCTAAGTCATTCTTGATTAGGTATAGTGTGGTTATGTAACAAACAATTTAGCCAGTAATTTCCCTGTACATAGTCATTCAAATTGTTTCTGTAATTTCTTGCTTCTGAAAATGTGGTATCTTGTTACTTTAATTTTTATTTTCCTAATGACTATTGAGCTTGAATAAAGTTTAATCACCCTTTGTGCTACAATACACAATAAGAAAAATATTTTTCAACAACTCAGTATGTAGATTATAATGGAATAAATGTTTCGTGGAAAATTACTCTTTTTACTACATATGGAACAACATCTTTTCCTTTCTTATTTTCTTCCTCATCCCTTCTCCCTACCCCATCTCTTGTTTTCTCCTATTTGAATGTTTTTCTCAAGTCATTAAGTTGATTTCATCACCCACAGAAAAATCACCACCCTGTATAGGAAGGCCAAAAATGTTTATTAGATATACCTCCACGTTATCATCTACCATCTCTGTTACCTGGCACCATTTCTGAGCCCTGGACCTAAAGGACTTCAGATAGTAAAGAAAGTACAGTGTCATAGACTTGAGTTCAAATCATGTTTTCCACTGTCAACTGAATGACTGTGTACAAGTTTATCAACCTTTTTCCATCTCAAAAAAAAACTTGTTAAAAGTATTTCTTCCATTAAGGTTGTCATGGGGATGAAGTTGATATACATGGGCACTTGCAGCAGCCGTGAGGGCTTAAATGTTAGGTCTTCCTTTTGTTTATAAAATGGGGTTGTGTTCTAGCCCTGAGTTTGGAATGACAAGGTTAAAGTCAAGGAATGTTAGGCTGAACACCTGTGTGGGAGTAGGGTCAGGTTGGATTCCCAGGGTCAGAAAACTGCTCACTTCCTCTAGTACAGGAGATGGCCAGTTAGTTGGCTTTTCCTAACTTGTAGAGGTGGCGTGAGTGACTCTCAGGAAGTTATCAGTATTCCCAGCATCCAAAATCTTTTTGTTACTGTCCTGTTTTGAATGTTTTCCTCAGCATGATTTCTTTCCTGCAAGAGCACCACAGTTTTAAAAAGGTCATCATGGCTGATGGAAGCTGAATAGGCTTAAATGTCTGTATCATTGTTAACTAATATGTCTTACACTACTCTCCTATTATTGTGCCAAAATACTCTGATAAAAGCAGCTTCAGTTACAGTGGGGTTCTTCTGGATTATATAGGAAATCAAGGGAGAAGATGTGGGGTTCTTCTGGATTATATAGGAAATCAAGGGAGAAGATGCTTGAAACAACTAGTCATATCACATGTATAGTCAAAAGCAGAGTGATGACCACAGATTGCTGCTTAGCCCCACACTCCCATCTCTATCCACTTATACAGAACCAAGACCCCAGCAAGGGGAAAGTACCCTTTCCACCTTAGTTAACATATTCAAATTTCCACCATAGCCATGCCCAGGGGCTCTTTGCCTAGGTGACTCTAGTCAAAGTTGTTGACTTAACACTATCCATCACATTTTGGATAGGAGTTTGGAAAACTTCTTTATTCTAGCCTGATTAACTTTAGTACATGGGGTATACAGAGAGAGGACAAAGGCCAATGATTTAAGTAGTACCTGTGGTTAACTAGAGACTGAATAGGTATCTGGGTACATGTGATATACGATTGGACAGATGGGTCATCTAGGAGTTCCAACAAGGAATTTAGACATTAGCACCAGTCAGCAATCAGAAGGGTCCATTGAGCCAGCTCTCAAGCTTTTGTGGGCATGATTTAACATTAGGGACTATTGATGAAGTGCAGATAATGTTAAGGGAATCAAATAGAAAAATCAAACAGTTGTGTACTAGCAAGAGTGCAAAGGCCATATTTAGCATGCCTGGGGCCTAGAAAAGCATGGAGGAACCAGTGTAACAGAAGGATAGCTAGAACCAGAGCTATAGGCAGAGGGGTCTAAATACTGTTCCACGATGGATACTATCAAACCATGGCCCAGCAGAAAGAATGAGGGGAAAGAGAGAAAATCAACACTTTAATCTCTGACTTAACTTACTTTCCCGGACTCTCACAACACTTCTCTCTGGCAGACTACACCTTGAAACCAGAGAACACAGAACCTCAGTGATATGGTCTACATGGGACTGTCTTCCAGGGCAGAGTATAAGATGAATGAAAGGTCTTAAGGGCAAATAGGCAATGACCCAGTACACTCTGTTAACATAATAAAGGAATTTGCTTAGGAGAGCAAGCCCATTAACGAGATCTAAAGTTTTACCTATACTAACACTTCTGTGGCATGTTTTTGTGGAATGTCAAGACCAGTCCTCCAGAGTCAGATGTGCCCTTTCTACACATGGTGGTTAAGTGGCTTCAGTTAATACAAGTAAAGTCTAGCAACAAACAAGCAAACCTTGTTATAGCTAGTTGGGCTATGATTAGCCCTGCTATCTTATGGTGTGAAGCTGTTCCTGCTTGTATAGTTGCAAATTGGGTATCAACAACTATCTTGACTGCTGGCTATGACCCACAGCCACTTGCATGTATCCTGGTTGGGGAAGGAGAGTGCTGTTCCCTATATTGTTTGTTTGTCCAGCCACTCAGCACTGAGAATGTTGCCCAAAGTACTATTATAGCCTAGACACCTCAATTTCCATTCTATTGTACTTGCTTTCATATGGTAGTTAGAATCTAGCAGACTGGCTTTCACAATGTAGAGCCTGTCTGATTAATCTCCTAAGTCACATTTTGTACAATAACACTCTTATCAGTTCTTGTATAAACTTTGTGTACTGTAAGACTTATCTTTTGACATTGCTGAGAAAAGTTGGACATAAATTCACTTTAGGAGGATTATTACTGTAGAAATATCAGTTTACTCAAGGGCTCCCTCTCTCTCATGGCAGGATGATATATGGCAGTAGGAAGTAAGAGGTTGGGTATACCTTGGGATATGTCTTTGGATACCCCTCTTATTAAGGATCACTCTTTATGATATTTTATTGTCCCACAAACCTTGCCAAATAAATATCATTCTCATTTTGTAGATAACAAAGACTCAGGCATTCCTAAAAGGAGTGTATTGTCATGGGTAGTGCTAAGTGTTTTTTGTCTGTTTGGTTTTGTTTTGTTTCTTTTTTTGGACAGAGTGTTATTATCCTGGAAATCACTATTCACATTAAGCTGACCTCGAACTCATAGCCAGCTTCGGCCTCCTGAGAGCTGGGATTGAAGGTGTACACCACAATGCCTGGCAAATCAATGTTTTTCACTCTCTTTTTGGCAACGTTTTTAAAGTTGTTTCTAATACTTGTAAAATTTGACAGTTGAAATACAGGGTTGATATATGTTCTCATTATGTTAAAAACAACTAGCAAATCCGTACTGATTGTCTAACAGCAAACAGTAGCCTAGTAGAAAATGATATTTGGAGGATCTGTTATGATATAAAGCATTGACTAACATGTACTTGAGTAATATGCAAACCTATCACTAATATTTATAAAGCACTCAATCTTTTTAAAAACCTACATTTGCCCAAAATGCATTTTTAAGAAAGGAATCCCTGCTTGGAAGCTACATGTATGATAGCTCAGCCAAAGAGAAACAGCTATGAAACACTTGATAGAAGCATTAGTGAATCCCACTCCACATATGAACTCTTTCTCTTATTCTCAGGATGTTCTTGATTAGCTTAAGAAGTATTTAGAAAATTATCTTTTCAAAATGAACTTCCATTTGGTTTGCTAAAATTTAAATGCTTTTATGGTTTTATACCTAATGTGATTATTTCTAAGGCTGCAGAAGTCCAAGAAAGAAAGAAAGGAAGGAAGGAAGGAAGGAAGGAAGGAAGAAAGGAAGGAAGGAAGGAAGGAAGGAAGGGAGAGAGAGAAAAAAGAGAGAAAAAGAAGGGAAGGAAGGAAAGAAGGAAGGAAGAAAGCAAGGAAGGAAGAAGGAAAAGAAAAGAAGAGGAAAGAAAGAAAAGAAAAAGGAAAGGGAAAAATTCTATATATTTGTAGATATGTCCCATAGAAATACTCTTTTCAGAAAAGGAAAGGAAAAAAGATCCTTTTCCAAGAGAGTAGAGGGAGTAACATGGTAAAATCACGAACATGACTCTATCAGCCTTCCATTTGGGAAGAATAAAAATAACCCTATTGCAGTGAAGCATGGACTTTAATTGGCTCCCAGTCTTTACCACTCATGCACCTGGTGACCAGTACTACAGTAGAAATTTTTAAGCTGGAAGAAGACATAATCCAATTAAATTTCTTTTTAAAAATGTCAAAGCAAATAAATCCAGGGCCTTTTAGCTCGCACGCAGCTTTGCTACTCTCACTGAGTTTTCATCTGGGTTTTGCTATTCACTGGGTTTTCATCTGTTTTCCTCTTCTTATCTCAGGGTTCTCATCTCAGGTTTTGTGTGTGTGTGAGTGTGTGTGTGTGTGTGTGTGTGTGTGTGCGCACGCGCGCATGTGTTTGTGTGTACATAGATTGGCAGCAACAGTTTTCCCTGTTGATGAGTAAGTAACTTACCACTAACTTCTTTGACATTCTAAGTGGCTCTAGTGACAGCCAGCTTGGAATGTTATAGGGCACTCTTAGAGGCATTGATTCTGAGCCATTTTAGATTTGTGTGCTTTTTCTGTTGCCGACTTTCACTCTGTGTTCCTTAGCTCTTCCTTCTAGCAGAAAATGCTGTGTGGCACATACTATTTAATATTACAGGTTATATTACATTTCATTGTGAGGTTTTGAGTGTCCTTTCATTTTATTGGTAAGTCACCTTGGAGACTGAATTTACCTACAGTTTGCCTAGAAGTTGCTTTGTTCCAAGATCTGTTGGTGACTTTCATATACATGTTCTTAACTTTGATAAATATAAAGCTGCTTTTTGCCTTTAGAAGCAGAGGTGGAAACAAGGATTTTGTTGTTAAGTAGTTGAAGGGGAGAAACTGAAACGCCCAGAAGAGGTTGGAAAGAGTGGGAGAGGAAGGGAGGGAATTACTAAAGGGTATATAGTATGAAACTAGTTACGTAGGGAAATAGATGTTGTTCAATGGTTCTGGGAAATGCTAGGATCTAACAAAAACATGTACCTCAGAATTATTCTGGTCAAAATATAAGGAAATTATAGTATTAATCTGTCAATCTCCTTTAGGCATTCATTGATCGAGGGCTGCACTTCAACATAGAAGAAATGAAATTATCCCCTGGCACTTGCTGCTTGTAATAGGGGCAGCCAAAGTAAGCCTCAGAGGCTAACCAGAAGCTTGGGGCAAAGGAATAGAGATGCTGCTAGTTGGAAGTCTGGCTAGTATAAGCTAGATTTGAAAGAGTAAGGGGCTAGAAAGGGGCACTAGCAGAGCCTGTGACAAAAAAAGGTTTCAAACATGTGCTGTCAGGGGCATGTCTTACAGAGACACAAGCAGAAATAATTTGGTCTAGAAAGCATCATTATCTGGGGATGAGCCTTCTTTATGTTGGATTACCATGTGCATACAGTTATTCCCCTGTTCAATTCACATCCATGGGCTGGGAGTGTAGCTCCACAGTAGAACACTTGCCTAGCATCTGCAAGGCCAGACTTCCATCATCTGCAAAAAACAATCCACATCAAAAACTTCTGGCTATAAACACTGTGTAATCTGTAGTTTGCATTTACTCACTAATTTAAAAGGAATAAAAAGTCAATATTTTAACTCAATACCCAGATTTTCATAAAACTTCTATAACATTTGGAATGTTTGCAGATTTATTCAAAAGAAAAATGAATAGGTTACTACTAGTTTGGGGATTTTGTAGATACTACCAAGCCTATTTCTTTATAAAACAACAAACAACAAGAAGAAAGGGACCACCCATATGCCAAAGTGTAGGTAAAATTATAAAGGTGATAACTATCCTTCAGCTTCATTGATATCCATAATCCCATTGCCTGGATGTTTGAAAACCTCCCTGCCTCCAGTCCTCTTTCCGTCCTATATTTAATTCCTGAGTCTGTTTACAGATAATACCTAAGACAACCTCCCTAAAAATTGGTGGATAGCAGTGGATCAATCCTACTCCATAGGGTACTGCACATGTCTCTGTGGCATTTATCAGAAGTCACTCCAAGTAGGAACCTAGGGATTGGTAACAAAGGCAAGAGAAAGAAATGATGGTGGGAAATGGTGTTGACTTGAAACAAAGCACAGCATGAGAGAAGTCTCAAAAGCTCTGCAGGGGCCTCAGGGTTCAAAGTAGTCAGGATTTAAAGACTGCAGTTATCTTCTTCCCTCAAATTACTCCTCATTTGAAACCTAGTTATTTGTTTGAGTTTCATTTTTTTTTTTTGCTTATTAGCCTGTTGCTAATAAATTTGGTTCTCATATCCAAATTCTTGAATTATTATTTCAGTATAAATTCCTACCATTTTTCTCTTTGATCCGTAGCATTTATATCATGATCTCCTGCTAAAAAGCAACTGAAAACACAGCCATTTTTATGCCTAGTAAGATGAGGGAGAACTATTAATACTGACCTATTTCATGAATAACAAGATCATCATGACTATATGAGATATATAATATGTTTTATTTTTGTATTAAATTTTTATTTTAAGAAATTTCATGAGGGAATAATGCTTTTAAATACACACACACACAAATACATATATCTATATCTATCTATCTATCTATCTATCTATCTATATATATATATCTATAACCATTATTCCTCTGTGCTGAGATTAAATTCTAACATGTCACCTGAGAACAGACATTGGTTTAAATTTTAGAAAACTTTTGAGGATGGATTGACTATTGGAGTTGAATGATTAATTGAGCTCATTTTTCATTGATTAAAATCCTGTATTTACTATATCCAGGGTCATTCCCTAATAGCAGGTATAAGGAACGGCACGTAACTAAGGTCCACATGGTATGGACTGTACAGAAGACCCTTTCAAATTTGTATTGCCATCATCTCTCTGAAGTATCACTTCCTTCATACTTCCAGTTTGTGGTTTCAGCTCTACAACTCCAAGAGACCCAATGCTCTCTGGCCTCCTAAGGCACCTATACTCACATAGCTTCTATTTCCCAATGCTTAATTAAAATAGTTTTTTTTTTTAAAATTGGACATAGTACTACTGGAGGACCCAGCAATACCTCTTCTGGGCATATACCCAGAAGATCTTCCAACTGGCAATAGGGACACATGCTCCACTATGTTCATAGTAGCTTTATTTATAATAGCCAGAACCTGGAAAGAACCCAG
>NC_034603.1:26362560-26398336 GCF_900095145.1 Mus pahari | reverse complement strand
AAAAAAAAAAAAAAAAAAAGCCATATAGTATACCACCCCATTTACATGAAATATATAAATTTCAGTAAATTTGTACCGAAACAAAAAAAAAAAAAAGTAATATGGGGGCTGGGAGAGGTGGCTCCACAGTTTAGAACACTATCTGCTCTTGCGGAGGACTGGGTTCAATTCCCAGAACTCAGATGGCCGTTAACATCTGTAGGTCCAGTTCCAGGGGCTCTTACGCCCTTTTCTGGCCTCCGTGGGCACTGCACACAGATGGGATACAGACCTGCCTGTAGGCAAAACTCATAAAATGAAAGAATTTTAAGGAGAAAGGGAATATGTAAGATTCAAGAATTTCAAAGATTCATATGAAATATCAAAGGCGGGAGGAAAAGAATGATTGGGTTATGGGTTATAATCAAAGGGACTAATTATTAAACTATTCCAGTAGAAATAACTGCAGGCTAAGTCCTGAGTAAAGTATACTTCAATCAGGTGAACTGTAAGATGCCTTTGTTGCTGGACAAAAGGACAAATACCTTGGTCACTGGAGTGGTTTCTTTGAAGTGCAACCCCAGGCAAAACCAAGATGGGGAGCAGAAGAAAAGTTAAGAGAACATCTGAGGAGGGAACAGAGAGAGAGCAGCACCCGCTGAAAGGGACAAGGTAGGGGACAGAGAGAGAACAGCACCCTCTGAAAGGGACAAGGTAGGCAGACAGGGAAAAGAATGAAGAACTGATGTCCTGTGTAGTGGGGGACTAGAGCTTTTATGATTTGGACATGGAAACTGGTCGGTGCAGGTAGCAGGCATCATTGGAGTGGCCTGCTCCTGCAGCTCAGGCCAAACACAGAAGTAGTCAGCCACATTCTGGTGTAGTTAGTAAAAGGCTGTTGTTGTGTGTGACCTGAAAAACAGCATGTGAGTTTAAGGTAAGAAATAGCTGGCTGTATCTATTGCCTGACATTTAGCTTCAGGTCAGCTAACAGCTATCTGCTGTTAATACTTCTTGAACCTTTCAGATGATTACAAGCTGTTCTGTTAGCGGTTTATAACTTGCTGTAGTGACCTGCAACTTGGTATTTCCCATTATAGCTCCTGTATTTCCCATTATAGCTCCTGCTGCTCATCTCCTTCCCAGTTCCCTACTCCTGTGCCTAACCCCAACTCCTTTCCTGTGGAAACCTGCATCTAAGAGTTCCAGCCCCAAGAGGTACTGACCAAGAGACTCAAATTTCAGCCAAATGCTTTCTCTGTGATAGTTTCCATTTTACTGTTGTAGATTTTTTCAGATATAAAAATTTTATTGAATGAAGATATGGACCCGAAGAACAAAACTACATCTGATTTCATCCTGCTGGGGCTCTTTCCAGGCTGCAGGTACCCAAACCTCCTTATCTCCTTCATCCTCCTCATCTATACCCTGGCCTCAGCTGGAAACTCCCTCTTGATATTCCTCATCTGGCTGGACCCCCGTCTCCACACCCCCATGTACTTCCTGCTCAGTCAGCTGTCTCTCATTGACCTGGCTTACATCTCCTGCACAGTGCCCAAGGCAGCCATCAACTACTTCACCGGGAGGCGGAACATCTCTTTCTTTGCCTGTGCCACTCAGATGTTTTCCTTCCTCACCCTCGGCCTTGCCGAGTGCATCTTACTGACACTCATGGCCTATGACCGCTATGTGGCTGTCTGTAACCCTCTGAGGTATACCATTCTCATGAGCCCCAAGGTCTGTCTGATGATGGCTGCCTCCACCTGGATCGGAGCAGTTGCTGCAGCCCTCATTCATACGGTCTACCCCATGAATTTTCCTATCTGTGGCTCCAGGGAGATCAACCATTACTTCTGTGAGATGCCCGCTATTCTGAGAATGTCTTGTGTGGACACATCCGTCTACGAGATGGTGAAGTTTGTGTCAACTATTATCTTTCTCCTGACCCCATTCACTTTGATCCTGACTTCCTACACCCTCATATTCCTCACTGTCCTCAGGATGAACTCTCCCAAGGGGCGGAATAAAGCCTTGGCCACCTGCTCCTCCCACCTGACTGTCGTGAGCCTCTATTTTGGTCAGGCCATCTTCATCTACATGACGCCCACTTCTTCCCACACACCCGACCAGGACCAGGTAGGTGCTGTACTGGGCACCATAGTGACCCCCATGCTCAATCCTCTTATCTACAGCCTGAGAAACAAGGAAGTGATAGGGGCCCTACAGAAGTGCACGGGCAGATGCTGCAGCCATGAAAGAACCAGCTCCCTCCGGTGCTGCGCTCAGAAATGTCCTACCCTTCATCTTAAAAAGCGAATTTAAGTCTAAGTAAATCCAGACTGGAAACAGAGCCTTGTGAGAAAGAAACGTGTAAGACGCGTATGAAGCGTTTGATGAAATGTTCTTAGTTCACATCGTGGTGCCTTCAGTAAACCCTTAGTGAGTGTTTATTTGTAAAATTACGACATCTGTGCAAAGGTGAAGGGTTTCTAATTCATCGAGACACAAGTCCAGAACCTAATTTGCTGTTCTATCAATCCCGAGTTGATTGACAAGGCTAATTAAATATCTCCTTTTCACATTTTTACTCTCACTTAGTCCCTTGTAGTAATCTATGCAATTAATTCCTTCTTTCTTCTGACTGAATGCATCGCTGATTACGCTGGGCAGGGAGAGACATGAATCACCTTTTCTTGTGACATTTCAAACCTTTCTGTGAGCCCTTAGTGCATTTTTTATATTTATCAAAATAATGAGCAAGCACATTCCCCACACAGAAATGATACTCAATGTGCTTTCTGAGGCTACAATAGATGGAACTGTCACACGATCATGTTGCCTTTAAAAAAAAACATCAATAATAAAGTTCCATGTTTCAGAACAGAAAAAAATCAATTCCTAAAACTTTAGCAATGTGTCAGGCTTGGAAAATGATAGCTAAATTTTAACGTGACCAGTTACGTCCTTAAGCACCGCCCCTTCCTTTCTACTCAGACCATTCCCAGGCTCGTGTCATGGTTGAGGTGGCTTTATGTCACAAAATGTATGTTGGCAAACCTTCATCTTCTGGAGAAAGATTGCACGGTGACATGGGATTTACTGTGTGGGACTTTAATTCAAATTGTGTTTTTGAAATGAAGGACTCCAAAGTTATGAAGAAGTTAAAACTATGAACTAGGAAATTTTCACTTTAGAAGTCCAGGGACTCACACGGCTTTACAATCTAGTCACATCAGAGTGGCTTCATGTCTCTGCACTCGGTTTCGGGGATTTACAAGGACCTTTAAAAGCAGCTAAATAGTCATCGTTTCAGATACCTTCTGTTAGAACACACCTCTAATTTCCTTTCATAGAACCCTACTTGGATGAAACTCTGTTTTCTTCTATCTTCTATACATTTTCCATTTCATTGGATAAATTAAGCCTTGATATCTTTAAGTTCTTCTCAGAGTTTTTCCCAGCTCTCCTAAGGTATGCATAAAAAGTAATTTCATATATTTACCATGTCAATCGTAGTGTTGATATAAATGCATTTGGTTCCAGCGACGAAGCAGGGAAACACGATCATCTCCCATGGCGCCTGTAGTGGTTTGAACACTTAAGAATACAGTCTCTCCTTTGAAGAGGTACAAGGATTGGAAAGTGCCCTGTCACTACTGTACAACAAGAAGGAACGCCAGGCAGAACAACTCCAAGGATTGTTCTCAGAATGACCCTGGACTCTCGGAAGCATTGGAAGCCTTGAAGAGGCTCAAGCTCTCTACTGGGTACCAAAACAGAGATGGCATGTCACAGGATTTCTGACTTTTCAACTTCCTTGTTGGGGCAGGGGTCTGTTGGGATTTATGTCTATGGAAGAAGGTACACTAATAATAAAGCTTGCATTCATAGAAAAAAAAAGAATACAGTCTCTTGGAAAATTTGGTGTGTGACAATTGCCCTCCTGATCTAGTATCTCCTGTTAGCTTTCACAGTCTATTCCTCCTTACCTACTAATCACACCTGATGTCCATGTGTAGCAATCTGTGACTAAAGGCAGGGTGTTACATGTAAGAACTGATAATGAACCCAAATGGCTTCAAGTTCCTTCAAAAAAGATTCAACTTGGTTTGTTTTCTTTCAATTAATATAGTCTTTGAATGACAGACTCTATCACAGGAGTCCAGGGGATAATTTGTCCAGCCAGCAGCTGTTACGGGCACTGTATGCATTCACTGTAAGCCAACAAAGTTCAACCAGTGTGTGAGTAGTTATAATAAACGTATTTATGATCACTAAAAGCCAAAAACCAACATCATCATGCTTTCCAGCCACATTTAAGCAAACTAGTCTGTGTTAATAAAACTTTCATTTTTTATTAACCATTTTATTCATTTACATTTCAAGTGATACCCCCCTTCCCAGTATCCCCTCCCCAAACCCCTTATCCCATCCCCCTCCCCTTTGCCTCCATGAGGGTGCTCCCCCACCCACTCACCCACTCCTGCCTCACTGCTCTAGCATCCTCCTACACTGGGGCATCAAACTTCCACAGGACTGAGGACCTCCCCTCCCATTGATGTCAGACAAGGCCATCCTCTGCTACGTATGAATCTAGAGCCATGGCTCCTTCCATGTGTACTCTTCAGTAGGTGATTTAGTTCCTGGAAGCTCTGGGTTGTCCAGTTAGTTGATATTCTTCCTGTGGGGTTGCAATCCTCTTCAGCTCCTTCAGTCCTTCTCCTAACTCTTCCACTGGGGTCCCTGGGCTCAATCCGATAGTTGGCTGTGAATATCTGCATCTGTATTGGTCAGATACAAGAAAATAGAAAATTAATGAGCATCAGGAAAACCTTTAAAAGAAAATTAATGAGCATCAGGAAAACCTTTCATGCATTTTACTAAGTGAAAAGGGCAAACCTCAAAAGGCTACACATTGTGTGATCCCATCAACAGGATTTCTGGGGGAAAGAACTTCTGTGTACAGGAGATTAGTAATTTCCAAGAGCTTGTAGGGGTGGTGGGAGGAAAGGGTGTTTACTAGCACAGGGGGCAAAGGGTGTTGGTGATGTAAACACAGATAAGTGTTGGCCACTCTCCAGAAGGTCTGCATATGTTGTGATTTGCCCCAAATAATTCCCAAAATAATGCAGGTATGCAGAGGCTGCCGGAGCTCCCACAGCCAGCCGTGAATAGCTGACTCAAACATCTCTCACACACACTGGGGTCTTGGGAGGAGGGTTTTCCCTTTCCTTCTCAGTATCAGCCACGTCTTGTGATGATTTCAACACGTTATAGTGGTTTTGTCTGCTTTCTCAACAAAGTGCGTTTGCAGAACCGCTCTGACTAGGAGAGCTATATCTGGATTCTCTGGTCTCATTCAGAGAAAGGCGAAATGGAAGTTTAATTTAAAATTAAATTAAAGAAAGACAAAGGAAGGAAAGCAAGGCTTAGAAAGTTCGGTCAGGAGATAAACCTGTGGCAACAGTAACCAAAAGGGAGAAAGAGAGGGTAGGGGTATGAGAGAAAAATGGCCACTACCATACACACAAACACACTCATCTCCTATATTGAAATTGTCAGTCAGCTAATTATAATACATAATACAATTCAAAGAGGTGAAAATGAGAGACATGGGCACGGTGGCACCTAACTGTAATCCCAAAACTTAGGAGGTAGAAGTAGGAAGAACACGAATCCCAGGTCATCCTCGGCTACATGGCAAGTTTACAGCTCCCCATGGCTATATGAGAACACTGTGTCAATAATATAGTAAGACTGCAGTCGAGTCAAACAGTAGTAAAACTGTCCACAGCATTTAAAAATATGTGTTTTATTTAGAAGACTGCTGTTGGAAGAATACTTTATTATATTCAAATATTGCAAAGAAAGGGGGCATGTCAGAGCATGGGGACCTATCCGAGGAAGAACCTGAGTTAGTCAAGAGGCAGAAGTCATGGGCAGAGAATGCAAACAGTAAACATTTGTGGTTTCTGCAGGATGGGGTGGATTTAAGACTGGATAATCCCAGCAGCTACGAGGACACAGTGACTGTCCTTAATTTCCACTGTGTGAACTTGGGATGAACAGGGCAGCTGGACTGAACCTAGGGTGCGCAGAGCATCCAGGCAATCATTTGCATGAGATACCCCATTAAAGATGGTGAATGGGAGGATGATTTCTGGACAGGTAGGTTGAAAATGGCATATGAGTTTACAGAAGAAGCTGTTGACTGACCTTCACCTGTTACCCCACACTGGATGTCAACAGAACCCAGATGCCAACATACAGCAATATGGACAAGAGAGTCATGTGTCGTGAGTACTAAATTCCTGCAGTCTACAGGGCACATTTCCCTAGACGGTTTGGTACGGTGTGGGACACTCCAGAAATAATCCTCCCGGTCTCTAGGCTCTTTGTGTTGAACTCTGGAGTCACACACTCTAGCTCTTCCTCCCTTCCCCACACACTTGATTTACAGATGAGTGCCATCCTCCTCCTCTGTCTGTCTGTCTGTCTCTTGCCCCCCTGTGCTGTTCTGCAAAGGTCTCTTCATTTGGTATTCTCTGTGAAAGTTGAGACAAGCTAGGCGTCTTCCACCATGACAATTCTCTTTAAACTTTTGTCAGGTATCCAGAAGTCTTACAGTGTTGAATCCAGTAGTATAACTCCACACTATAATCCATTTAGCTCAGTCCCCTCTTTACCTTTGACCTCTGCAAAGAGAAATGTCCTTGATTCTTTGAACTCTATTAACAAAGAAGATACACAAAGAGAACCCTGGTGCCTTTAGAGGACCCCTGTCTTAATTCTGTATCTAAGCACATATTTCTTCCTTATTTGCAAGATCTAAAAGAATGTGTGCCACTCAGACCTCGAACCAGTGAGAACTATTCAAAGTCTCATTACTAATATCCAGAGATGCAACAGGGAAAGTGCACAGTGAAATGAAGCTAAGGTTAAACTCTGGACCACAGATGACACACCAGGACACATTTTCAAGAGAAGACTGTTCAATAAGAAAGGTCCTACATGGAAGTATAAAAACTGTTCTCCCAACACTGGAGCAAATATTAACAGAGAATTAAGGAAAAAACTTTTCTTCCAAAAGTTAACAATTCCACAGTAACTGATTCAAGCATTTTTTTAAATAGGTGAAATAGCAAAGAACTCCAAAGAATGCTAAGAACCTAGACCCAGAAGACACTAAACACTCCATGAAAGAACACTTAGAAATAAATAAACAACGAATGAATGAATAAATAAATGAATAAATCATCAAAGAAACAGAATATAAAATCAGCTGGTGAAATAACAAAGGTAAAATAGCAAAGAAGTCTAAAGAATGCTAAGATCCTAGACATTAAATACTCCGTGAAAGAACTCCTAGAAATAAATAGTGAGTGAGTGAATGAATGAATGAATGAATGAATTGCCAAAGAAGCAGAATATAAAATCAACACGGAACTCCTTGAGAAAGCGAATAGGAAGACAATTATGTTCACAAAATCTTTACTGAGGCATGAGCTCAGCCAGCAAAGTTGAGAGCAATGAGAGGGCCTCAGTACCGGAAGCTATGTCACTGAAGAAAGAAATAGTAGGAAGGATGGAAAGGCCACCTGCGATGTTGGACTGGGAGGGTAGACATGGTGAAAACGGGTCACTCTTCAAAAAGCATCTCATAGCTTTAATGCAATACCCATCAAAATCCAAAGATACTATTCGCAGAAAAAAAAAATCCTGAAATTAATATGGAAACAGAAAACATCCTTAATAACCAACAAAATCCTAAACAGAAAGGGCAGTGCTATAAGTATTACAACCTTCTATATAAGGTTCCATCATCACAGAGCCATGGTAACAAAATCAGCATGGCAGTAACACAAATGCAGATGCTTAAACCAATGAAATAAAATAAACTTATCCAACTACAACCATCAGGTCCGCCGGGCATGGCGGTGCACGCCTCTAATCTCAGCACTTGGGAGGCAGAGGCAGGTGGATTTCTGAGTTCGAGGCCAGCCTGGTCTACAGAGTGAGTTCCAGGACAGCCAGGACTACACAGAGAAACTCTGTCTTGAAAAAACAAAAACAAAAACAAAAACAAACAAAAAAAACCATCAGGTCCTTTACAAAGGTGCCAGAAACAGACAACAGAACAAACACAATTTTCAACAAAAGGCTATTCACACCCAGAAGAATGAAACTAGATCCTTCTCTCTCACCATGTATAAAACTCAGATCTAAGGGTGTACAAGACCTTAGTGTGAGACCTGGAACTACGAGAAAACAGGGGACACTACTGGATATGATATTGTCAATCACCTTCTCCAATAGCCAAGGAAGTAATAGCAAGAAGTGAAGAATAAGATTGCACCAAAATAAAAAGCTGCTGAAGAGAGAGAGAAACAACACAGTGCAAAGACAGCCCGGCATGCAAGATGGAAGAGAATACCCACCAGGCATTTCTCTGATGGGCAGTTCATACCCAGGATATATGAAGAACTCATAATTAAGTATAAAAGAACAAATAATCTAATCGTCAATGGAGCGTGGTACATGCTTTTTTAAGTAAAAGGGGCATTATTTTAGCTCATAGTTCAAGGGTACAGGCTCTCATGGTGGAGAAGGGAAGGCAGCAAGCATTTGAAGCAAGTGCTCACATCTCATGCACAATGAGGAAGCAGAGAGAGGTGAAAGCATCAGTTAGCCATTCTTCAGGAGAGAAAGGACAAATGGCAGATACATACATGAAAATTAGTGCTCACCATGTTTGACCATTAGAGGGTGAGGACTGTACAAAACAGATGCAGCCTGCACCCTCTCAGGAGTGGAGGCAGGACTGGTGCTGTGTATATATAAATGCACAGTTTTAGGCAGATATAATGACAAAAGATGAGAAGACAGTGCAGCTTCCTTGAGGGATTTATGAAAGGACATTGAAGATGAGCATATAAGAAGTTATGATAGTACCAAGATGGTGATAAAAGTGAATGCTGAAACCCTTCCCAAAGACCCCCAGCTCACAGGTGGGAGGGTCTGTGAGCCATCCTCACAATCCCTGAGTCACCACAGTAGAAATGGTGGGTTTCATTGGGTTGCCAATTGGCAGATTGTGGTATAGGATGTAGGAATTATAGAAGTTACATTGTCCCCCAACCCAGGACTCTATGGTCATTGGTAAATGTTGAGAGCCAGGTCAATCCAAGACTTTTCAGAGGCATTGATGAAAGGACAAGGGAGACCCAGTTCTGTATCCTTGCCCAGGGGCAGAATTGGCAAGGTCAAGTGTGGGGCTGCTGCCAGGGCCTTGAAGGAATTAAGGATTCAGTTCCTAGAAACTTGACTTTTCCTCCTGAAGAAACTGGACTTACCCATCCCAAGGCCATTGAGTGTTCAGTCTGTGACACACTTTAGATATCCTGTATTCCCTTTGTGTAATGTTGCTTAAATAGCTTCCTTCTGATTTCATCTCACTGAATGACAGTTTCCCCCATTTTACCCTCAAAAACTATATATGAGATGCTACACTTCTTAGTAAACTTGCTTGGCATAAGATGTAGCTTATGTAAGATCTCTTCACCCCAGCTTACATAGCCTCTTTATTTTCTCATCTCCTGATTCTCTCCCTTAGGACCCTGTCACTGAAGAATGATCTGCTGGTCCAAGTTAGGTAAACCAATCTCAGTGACCTATAGGGAAAAAAACCCTTCTACTCCCAGATCTATGGCCAATGGCAGTATTGCTTTAAGCTTTAAGCTACAACTCAAATATGAGTCCTTGAATCACTCAATCTAGACAGTGGCTACCAGGAGGAACTCTTCAAGTTCCTCCTGTAGAGAATGACAGAGTAACAAAAGAGAGGCAGGCTTGGTGGTACACGGCCACAATACCAGCGGTTAGGAGGCTTTCAATCTCTCTTTCCATCTCCCATCTCATGGTTAGCAGTGTTCACGTTCACACCACATTGGTGGCAGGTTTCTGGGTGTAACTTGTTTCAGACAATTGAGTACGGATCAAATGGGTAGGGTCTTTCTGAACTCAGGCCCACCAGCTGAGCCTGTCAACAGTCCACCATGGGGTGGGACTCCCCCCCCCTCTGAGGAGCCATGGGCAGTTAATGGTTGCTGGGGGAAGGAGGGGGTCAGATTCCTCAATGGTGAAGCCGTTCCTAGGATGCTCAAGTAAATAATACTGCAATCGTGTTTATGCAGGAAACCTCGAATAAATGTTGTAGACCACAAACAAACAAAAACATAAAGACATGAAAATAGCAGGAAGGCTAGCTGGGAGGAAGTAGGGGTTTGGTGGAAGGGAAGATGGTAAGAGAGGCTGATAGGAGAGAATACAATCAAAGACTATGAAAGAAAAAAATTCAAAGAGACATAAAATCTAATGAGGGAAGTCCAAAAGTAACCACGAAGTCAGTTCTATAGCTGAGTGTGCCTATATTAAGCTGGGAGAATATCCTTCCAGTAGAAGCTTCCAAGGTGTATCCCTGACCTGTGTCACCTCAGATGCCACAATAAGATGTAAACATCACTCTCTAAAGTTCCTAGCACTTGATCAGACAGTTTTGTTGGATTCCCAAAGAAAGGCAAGCATCTATTAAGGAACACAACTAATTGATGTCTGGGGGGCAAGATTCCCAGAGGGGAAAGGCGACAGGGGAGGGGCTCTCAGAAGTGGTTATGTAATGGAGGCATTGATTTCATCAGACAGCTCCTGTCTGAGATGCAGTCTGCCATTAATTCCTCATTTCTGGGATGTCACAGTCTCTGTTGTCCTGTGGTGTGCACTGAACAGGCTATCTTCTCTTCTGTGTGTCTCAGATCGATCTATCATCCGAGTGGATTTTCCAGAGGAGCCAGACTCCACTCAAGGAGGCCACGTTATCTGAGGTCATTACTCACTGGGCTTGAACAGCTTCATAACCTGGTCCTTGCTGAGGTGAAGTGGGGCTCAGTCCCAGGTAAATCCTCTCAAGATGTAGTCATTTGTGCCCTGCAGTAATCAATGAGAGTTTCCTCCCCAAGGCCTGAGATCTAGAGATTCGATTAACGACAGTGGCTTTTCCTGGAGTGGGAGACAGGGATGTGGTGAGGAGAGAAAGGCCACCCAGCAATGTGCTTCCCCACAGGCCCCAGTTCCTGTCCCTCAACAATGTCCCAGATGCTCCATTCCTGACTTGGTTCTCAGTCAAGGTCAAGGATATGGAAGCAGCATTGTGAAAGTGACTAGTTTAAATCTACTGGGGGCTGAGATTATGATCAGACTGCCTGGGTCAAATCCAGAGACTGTACCTGTACTGATCTTGAGCAACCATGGTGTCTTACATTTGAGCTACAACCAAGCAACCTCAGAATGTTCTTAGAGTGATTGCTGAAGGACTTACCACAGAATTCCCTCCTGCTAGGCGTGGCACACTGCTTCAACCACGAGTATCTTTCTATGGGTTGACATCTCTTCCCTTCCAGAAATGTATTTGAATGTCATAGCTCTCTTTATTAACTTTCTATAACCATGATTTTTTTTTTTATCTAACTGTTCTTCGAGTCTAACCTGGCTCAAGAAGAAAACTAGCCAGAGCTCAGTGTGTAGCATCCGAGCCAGCCTGTGAGGCCGACTGCCAAGAAGATCACACCCCTGGCTGTGTGTCGGCTCTGCCTTAGGACCTGATCACCCCAGGGTTGAGACCACAGGTGGTGATGATCTGAGAAGACAGAATACCAGCCACAGCCACCGTTATCCAGTAGTATCGCAAAGGCCATTCACACAGGTGAGTGCTTAAAATAACATCTGTGGGATTCCCAGCCTGGTCTCAACCAGGTTCATGCCTCTGCTCCTGTATACTTTCATTCCTCCTAGCCTTGCCTTTCTTGGTATTAGATGGTTTTACGTACCAGTCACCATGTGATGTAAGGGACAGACCTGATAAAGCACGGCTTCTCCCAGGCAGACACATCCACAACCAGGAACACCTGTTACCTGGATAGATTAAGCCAAACAAAAGCCTGTTCAATGAAGAAGCCAATCCTCAGAGTCACTTGACTGTCAGGTCACCTCAAAGCCTATAGTCACATGGTCACAAAGCCCAAAGTCCCTCTTTAAGATCAAAACTAATTTTTCCTGGACTTAAAAATACCCTTGTAGAGTGAACGCTGGTCTTTGGGGGAACAATGGTATGTGCTTTAGTTGTGAGAAATGTATCTCTGTGGTAAGGGGGACAGGGCTGTGTATGTGAGAGCGCTTCAAGGGTATGTGCTCCAAATCTTCCAAATCCCCTTTCCCTCATCGGCATTTAATGTGCTTTGGAAACAAGAGAGGTCTCTAGAATTGCCTCATCTGCTCACTGAAGAGGGAAGATTGTCCCATCCAGGCCCTTGGGGGAAGGAAACAGAGCCAGAATGAGGGTCTGCTGGAATAGCATTGCCTTGGGGCTGGGAACACTCTACAACTGATGCTGTCAGGGAGGTAGCCTGCAACACTGAAGTACCAAGGACCTCAAAGACCAGCCTCCTGGATCGCTCGTCTCATTGTCTCCAATTTTAGAGAGAAGTCCAAAGTTGAGTGTTGAATTTCATTTCAGTTAGTTCTAGGACATCCGATAATTACAATCAGCGTGGTGGAGAGCAAGGTCACATTCATCTGAGGCTGTACCCAGGTGGGTACCCGCATCATAGGGGTGACTACCCAGAGCCATCAGGATATTAAAACATGCCTCCACCACGCACGTTTAAACTAACAAGGGAAGTGATTCAGCCAGGAACAAATTAGTAAGATTGCTAGCAGTGGCTGAGGCAAATAGTGAATTCGGGTTCTCTGTACGTGATGCTAATAATTGAACACAGAGCCTGGAACACCCAAGGCACGCACTGTGATACACTCCAGCTCCCAGACATCTTCATTAACAGTCTAATTACATTGTAAAACTCAAGCTCTTGCAGAGGAAAACGATCCACACCTGCTACTCTAATTGTCCCATTGCGTTTTTCTCCTCTGCACGAGGTGAGTGACCCCTGAGATCACAACCATCCCCTCAGTTGGAACCCATGTGCAGAGATGTACACTGTGACCAGAGGAAATCCCTAGTGCCCTTCAGAACTCTATATGGTCCTTGAGGACAGTGACTTGGAAGAGGTGACCCAAATCATGACTCTTCTGGCTTCATCTGCTGGGTGGTTCATGGTGCCAGTCCATCCTTTCCTGCATCCCATGTTCTCTTGCTTCTGGGGGGAGGGGGCGGGGAAGAGGCTCCCAATACAAGGCTACATACATGGCAAACTGTTCAAATCTCAAGAATGTTGAAAAGTATTTACAAATCATCAAATAAAATATGATTGTGTATATTGAGCAAATATACAAAAAGAATCCAAGTAATTGTTAATGCTGTGTGTGTGTGTGTGTGTGTGTGTATGTGTGTGTGTGTGTGTATGTACTTGCAGGTGCCTCAGGAGGCCAAAAGAAGGCATCATATCTCCTAGATAGGGAGTTCTAGGTAGTTGTGAGCTAGCTACTACATATTGGTGAACTCAGGTCCTCTGGAAGAGCAGCAAGTACTCTTAGCCTTTGAGTCATCTCTTCAGCTCTGAAGCCAATTTTTTTTGGCACCTCTCTGGTCTGTTCATGCTAGCACCTGTTTACATCAATTAATTACAACATTTTAATGTCACATACAAAATACTTAAATAACCCTGTCCTCAGTCTCAAGACCAGAACTTCCATACCTAAATGTATTTTCGCAAGATTGAGTTTTATTCTAAAAAAATAGGTCTTGTCCCACCTTTTAACTTTGTTTTTCTTGGATTTGATAATGATAATCAAAGGAGGTGATTCTGATCACATTTCTAATGTTTTCTCTGCACCGCCTAGTTCGATGCTGGGAGTCCGGGACATTAGCAGAGGGAATGGAACCTCAGCAGACTTCATTCTCCTGGGACTTTTCCCAGAGCTGCGCCATCTGGGTATCCTTGTCATCTCCATTCTCCTGATCTATCTCATCGCGTTCACGGGGAATGCCATCCTGGTCCTCTTGATCTGGGCAGACCCTCGCCTCCACACCCCAATGTACATACTACTCAGTCACCTCTCTCTTATCGACTTGGCCTTAATTTCTACCACTGTCCCGAAGACAGTCATCAACTTTTTCTCCAGACAGAAAAGCATCTCCAAAGTTGCCTGCGGGACCCAGATTTTCTTTTTCTTTGCCCTTGGTGGTAGTGAGTGCCTCCTTCTGACCCTCATGGCTTACGACCGCTATGTGGCCGTCTGTAATCCCTTGAGATATTCAATTATCATGAACTCTAGAGTCTGCCTGTGGATGGCCCTTGTGTCCTGGGGTGGAGGTGCCCTGAATTCTCTCATCAACACCATCTACACCATGCACTTCCCATTCTGTGGCTCCAGGGAAATCCACCACTTCTTCTGTGAGATGCCCGCTGTCCTGAGGCTCTCTTGTGAGGACACGTCCTTGTATGAGACGGTGGTGTCTGTCATTTGCATCATGTTTGTTCTTCTCCCCTTGGGACTCATCATGTCCTCCTATCTTCTCATCTTCCTTGCTGTTCTCCGAATGAATTCTCCAGAGGGCAGGAGGAAAGCCCTGGCCACGTGTTCCTCTCACCTGGCCGTTGTGAGCCTCTACTATGGGCCAGCTATGATCATCTACATGACCCCCAACTCTTTCCACACTCCAGAACAGGATGAAATACTCTCCATGATTAACACCATCTTCACCCCCATGCTCAACCCTCTCATCTACAGCCTGAGGAACAAGGAGGTGCATGCTGCCCTGAGAAAAGTAATGAGTCGACAATTCATTTTAAAGTAGAAGACAGGTATGGTGGTGCACCCCTTAATCCCAGCACTTTGGAGGCAGAGGCAGGCAGGTCTTCATAGTGAGTCCCAAGCCAACCAGAGCAACATAATATAATTCCAAACTGCATTCTCCATACTTATCCTTATACCCACAAATATATGTAGCTCTCATTCTTCATCAAAGAAACTCCTTCTCCGTGACAAAACAGGTCAAAATGCAGAGAACCGCTGGTGGTGGGGCGCCCGGCCCACCATCCTCTATAACACAGATTCCCCATCAAAGCTCAAGGAATGTTGCTCTGGCATTTTAAAAGTGATTCCCACCCCATTCATATTCCCTACAACACTGTCAATGGCCAATTAATTAATAAATGCTTAATGAGAACTTGCTCTGTAGCCAGTGTTGCCACATTCTCAGGAATTCTCTTAATTTTCTGTAACAAAAAAAAAAAAATGGGAGAATGCCTCTAGGTATGAAGAATGGTGCATTGTGGGAGTATGAAGAATGGTGCATTATGGGAGTATGAAGGATGCATTATGGGAAAGCAGTGATACAGACAGAAGCTGGGAGAAGTGTGAAGTGCTTTGCTGTCCTTTGAAGGGGACTGGATCCTTCTGAAATGGCCACTCATAGTGGATGGTGAGTCAGAGAAACCGTGACTACAGCTGGTCAGGCTCATTAATTTAAATGAAATAAGTATGCAAAAGTGTTGATCCCCTAGCTCTGTATCTAATGTTGTAGCCCCAAACAAGAAAACAACATCCTATGGACCAGCTTTGTTTTCTTATGATGACCTGGACATTACATCAATTTCTGGTCCTCGGAGTTTAATGAAAGCTAATATGATGTACTATTGCAAGATCACCTTAAGGAGAATTCCTTAAGTTCTTCCTCCTCCTCCTCCTTCTTCCTCTCTCTCTCTCTCTCTCTCTCTCTCTCTCTCTCTCACACACACACACACACACACACACACACATACACACCAGTGTTCCAGTGTTCTCCACAAAGGAATAGTTAGCAAGTATTGCTGACCTAACACACATAAAGTCAGAAATGGCTTCATCTCTCAAATTAAGATCAAATGGGAGCATGTCCCTGGGCTAGCCTCATCTCTAAGTGTGGAATGTTGCTCTAATGAAGGAGAGAGATGCTCTCATTTTCAGTGTTGTAGGGTTCAGGAGGGAGGTTCACAAGCTCAAAGCCACTGACCGGCTGGGGTCACACCTCAGTCATGAGTAGCTCCTCACTCAATGCAGCAGGAGAACTGAGGTAACGTGACCATTTGCTGCCCTTCCAGGGCTGGAACTGCACCTGCTGACACTGTGAACAAAGTCTCTCAAACAGGACGAAAAGACCCAGGACAAGGGATTGATTCACAATGTGCCTTGGCATATGCAGAAAGTTAAAGTCTTGATGAGGACCACACAAAGTCCAGGACAGCCAAACCCAATGGCCAAGGGCTACACCGGGTCTTCAAGGCGTGCTGTTTAAGTACCAGGACCTGAGATGATGTCTCTAGCACTAGATGCTGTATTAGTGACTTTTTTCTTTCTCTGACCAAGTACCTGGTAAGGCAGAACTTATGAAAGGAGAGATGTGTTTTAGTTCACAGTCTGAGGGACAGTGGTGGTAGGGAAAGCACGGTGCCCATGGGAGGCTGCATGCTCACTTCTGGGTGAGTCGGAAAGTAGAGAAAGGGGAATCCATTGCTTACACAGCTTTATCTTCCCATCGTTGTTCAGACCAGAACAAAATCCCATGATGGTGTCCAATGTAGGCGGTTCCTCTCCCACTCTGAAAATACCCAGAGACAGGCACAAAGGTGTCCCTCAATAATGTCCTCTAGAATTCTTAACCCAATGAACTTGACAATGAAGATTAACTTTTTAATGTTTGAAAAGTTGTTGGCCAGTGGGTGAGGGAGCTAGTAGCCAAGCTTGGGGTCTGAGTCCAATCCCTGGGACCCACATGGAAGATCTGATTCCCTCAGTGGCCCCTGACCTCCACATATGCTGACACACAGACACATGTACACACACACACACATACACACACACACACACATATTAAATAAATAAATAAATGTTTCAAAGATCCATTAAAGAGCACAACACCTCAGTTAAGAAAATTTTTCCCACTTAAGATGTAGTATAACCCAATCTGATGAATACAATGAATTACTATTGCAAATCTCAATTTACTGAGTAAATTTTAGATATTCTCATCATTGGATGTTGTATTTGACAGGATATGATAATTATCTTGATTAAATCATTTGACATTGTTACACTCCAAAACCTTGGTATACTTTTTACCACATAAGCATAGAAATTGTAGATGATTATTTTTTGAATAAAAGGTTTTATTTATGTCAAATGCATTCAGTTTTTTAAGTTGTTCCGGAGTGCTAATAGAAATGAGGTGTGAGTGTCGCATGGCAGCTGAGGCAGAGCACTCCACTGAGGAGTAGATGGCCAGAAATGAAGTCTTCCAAAGATGAAGAGGGGTCTGTGTTAGGGCTGAGATGTGAAGTCTGAGGTATGAGACTGAGATGAAAGGTTGAAGAAGGATGGATGAGGTAGAAGAGCTGTGGTGCGAGGGCTAAGGTGGAGAGTCAGTGTGAAGTCTGAGGTGAGGGCTGAGGTGGAAGATTGAGGTGGGAGGGCTGAAGTGGGAGGGCTGAGGTGAGAGTGATAAGGTGTTAAGGATGAGGTGTGAAGCCAAGCTATGAGGGTTGTGGTGGAAAAACTGATGGGTAAGGGCAAAGGTGTGAAGCTGAGGTAAGAAATCTGTGGTTTGAGGCCTACATGGCAGGACTGAGGTAGGAGAACTGAGGTGGGAGGGCTAAGAAAAGAAAGCTGAGCTGTGAGGTCTGAGATGGGAAAACAGAGGTGTGAGGGCCCAGGTATGAAAGCTGACGTATAAGGGCTGAGGTAGAAGGACAAAAATGGGGGGGGGCTGAGGTAGGAAAGCTGAGGTGTTAGGGCTGAGGTGGGAAGGGTAAGGTATAAGACAGAGGTGTAAAGACTGAAGTGAGAAAGCTGAGGTGTGAGGGCTGAGGTGGAAAGGCTGAGGTATGAGAGATAAAATGGGAAGACTGAGGTGGGAAGGTTGAGGTATGAGTGTTGAGGTCAAAGGCTAAGGTGCGAAGGATGAAGTGGAAAGGATGAGGTATGAGGGCTGAGGTGTGGGACTGAAGTGGGAAGACTAAGATATTACGCTAGAATGGGAAAGCTGAGGTATGAGAACTGAGGAGGAAGTGCTGAAGTTCATAGGCTGAGGTGTGAGGGCTGTGGTGGGAAAACAGGTGTGTGCCTAGGTGTGAGGGCTGAGGTAGAAAGGCTAAGGTGGGAAGGTTGAAATGGGAGCCTGAGGTGTGAGGCTAAGGTGTGAGCCTGAGGTATGAGGCTGAGGTGGGAAGGCTTGTTGTCTGTGAAGGATCCCTTTGTTATCCACATGGAAGAGTCAACACATTGGAAGTTTTCCTATTCAGAATAATCCCCATGAGGCCTGGGAATTTTCCCTGGGTGTCTCCCAGGACCCTGATGTTGTGAGTCCCTAAGAGCTCGTGAACAGAGTGTATAGGAACAGGTTCTGTTTATCTGAATGTATACTGAAGACTGTCACTGCTTGTCAGAGCTACCTACCAGGCACCACTCTGTGCCTACCATAAGCAGGGAGCGTCAGGAGAGTGATGGAGTCCTCTGGAGGAGCATTCTGAACCACCATGGTGGCTCTTTACCCTGCTGGGATTTGGTCCCCACCCTTAATTCAAATCTAGAAAATGACTTCATACCAATAAACAAAAATAATTGTCTCCACTGTTGCCAGTCAACATAAGAGAGTACCAAAGCTAGCTACAATTTCTGAATTCCTTAAGGATTACATAAAGTGTAAACACTTTCAGGTAAATTATAACCATGCTGACTCAACAGTATAACCATGATTTTAATTTGACTTATAGCTGAGTGAAAATAGTCTGTTTACTATCACTCCATCCAAGTATTATTATAACTTATATTTTATGATAATTATATTAAGGAAAAAGGTAAAAATACTAATTATCGACCATCTCAGAGTTCAAATTTCCCCCACTTTCCATATGTGGAAAAAAAACGCAGTTTTTACCATTGTAATTATAGTAAAGTTTAACATTATGTTACACCATCCTTGCTCTCACTACATATTATAAGCAGGGTAGGGGCTGGAGAGGTGGCTCAGTGGTTAAGAGCACTGACTGCTCTTCCAGAGGTCCTGAGTTCAAATCCCAGCAACCACATGGTGGCTCACAACCATCTGTAATGAGTTCTGATGCCCTCTTCTGGTGTGTCTGAAGACAGCTACAGTGTACTTACATAAAATAAATAAATAGATCTTTAAAAAAATAAGCGGGGTAATTTTTTAAGGATGAATGGCACTCCATGGGGTAGGCCCAAGAGCATGTACATACCTATTTCCCAATAGTTTGGCAGCATTTTCTTTTTCCATTATACTATGATAGTCTAAGCTACATACTATGAGCATGTGACTTTGTCACCTTTATTCATAACTGTTTTAGCGTAAGTTCACAGAAATGAAACTGTAGGATCAAAGTGTTTTCTAAATATTTTTGTCAATCTGTGTTGTTACAAAAATCTGAATATGCACACAAAACTTAGTATGCACAATTTGGGATTTCAGGTTCCATGAAAACCAACTACTTGGAGTACTTCTTCCGTCAACTCATTTGAATGGTCAGGACTCAGCACGTTCAGCTCTCCATAATCTACTAAAAGGCTGTTCCTGTTGGGTCTGTCCGGATCAGCACTAACCTAGGCAGCTGGAGTCAGGGACACAGCAGCTGCTCCTGAGAACGTCAAAGCCCCCTCGGCAGCATCAGTAAATTACCTTCATGGGTGGGAGATAAAGACTGTATGCTTTCTGTCATTCGTGGTTCCTAGATTCCATACAGATATGTCAAATCATGTACATTTATGTGACACAAAATGGAAGGGAAACTGTCTGGGGACAGAGAGGACTCATGGGAAGGGGAGGAAGAGAACGGGAATGTGGTCAATGTATAAGGTATGTTGTGTGGAAGTGCCCTTGCACAACACAGCACTGTGTGAGATGAGTACATACAATAAACATTTTTAAAAGCACTTTCACTGATGCTCTAGAGTTTGACATTTCAAAGCCTAGCCCTAAAGCGAGCTATCAAGACTATGTATGACAAGTAGTGGCTATTTATATTGTTATGCTAAATAATAATAATCAAACTGGCAGAGGTTTAAAACACTAATTTTAAAATCTTACATTTCTTTTGTGTATATATGTACACTGTATAGGCATGTATGTGTGCATTTGTGTGTGTCCTTATATGTGCATGCATACACATGTTTGCACATGCATGTGAAGGCGAAAGGTCCACTTCAGATAACTCTTAGATTCTATCTTCCTTGTTTTTGAGACAGAGTCCTTCCGTCCTTAAACCCACTGAAGAGTCTAAGCTGGCTGGTCAGAGAGCCCTAAAGAGCGCCCTGTCTCTATCACACCAATGCTAGGAGTAACCACTCATCAACAAGCTCAGCTTTGTTAGGTAAATTCTAGGAGCCAAGCTCGGTCCTCATGCTAAAAAGACAAACATTTTACCAGCTGAGCCATCTCCCTGGCTCTAAAGTCGTACATTAACAAAAATACTCATTATTTTAGGAACAAAATACTAGAATGACCACACTTCCTGTAACAATATTTAGTTGCTCGCCTGTGTAAGAACATTCCAGTGTCATTAATACAGGATCATAGACACAAATCTAGAACCGGATGATGCCAAAGAGGAATGAGTCCAGTTTTAAACAATGATGCAATGATGCAAATAACTAGGGACCTACAGCTAGCATCACCTAAACAACCACATCATGCAATGGAATGATTGCCAGTATTTAAGAGCCTAGAAGTGACCACCACATCTCTTATCAATCAGAAAAGTATTGGAACCCGGATGACCACAACCTGCATAAAACATAAAGAACTTAGAACATAATGAGGAGGGGAGGTCATCAAAGACTAAAAGTCTCATGGAGGACAGACTTGCAAAGATACCATTTAAAATTGATGAGTGTTCAATGGCAGGGGCCAAGAATTGACTGCTCCTCCTCTGTTCTACGAAGCACCAAGCAGAGGATACAAATTAAGCAAAAGCAAGCCCAACTGGACCACCAGCCATGGTTCAGTGAGCCTGGGGTGCATCCCAGAGCGTTCTGCCATGGTAGCTTTAACTCTACGTGTGCAGAGAACTGGGTCACATGACCTCGTGGAAAACCTCATTTGATGCTTATGGACCAGAATGACATTAGGGTAAGCATCCTGGTGCAGCCCAACCTTGCAGGTACTTCATAAGTATTGTCGGGCCAATAAAGTGTGAGGTCACATATAAGGAACAAAAAGGCCCAGGTTGTATCTCAGTTGTACACTGCTTGCCTACAATGCATGAGGCCCTGGTTTCAACCCTCAGCACCATATAAAACTGGCATTCATGGTGAATGCCTGTAATCCTAGCACTTAGGAGGCAGAAGCAGTAGGACCTGGATGGAGTCAAGGTCACCTTTAGCTATATAGAAAACTTCAAGGTCTGCTTGGACTGTGAGATTCAGACAGAAGAGGGGATAGTGAGAGAAAACAGCTTCAATGTCACTGCAGGCATCTGTGTACCTGTGATGACATAAATCCCAAGGATAAACATATATCTGGTGGGGCACACACAGGCCCTGTGAAAGACAAGGAAGGGAATGGTCTCCATGGTGACCATCAACCTGTGTCCACATCCCAGATCTGCTGTTGCTTGTGCAGGTGACCTGGACACTGAACTACTTAACCATCTATATTTTCATGCTTTAAAACAATGATTGATCTACCCGTGTCCTGCTCTTGTATAAGTGGGATAAGGTTGTGCATATCTAACACAATACAGTGGGTAAAACTAGATGAGCTCACTTCCCATTCTAATGTCTTTCAAGTTGAGAAATAAAAACACATTAGAAAAGTAAGACCTTTGAAAAATTATAACTGGGGCTGGAGAGATGGCTCAGCAGTTAAGAGCACTGACTGCTCTTCTAGAAATCCTGAGTTCAATTCCTAGCAGCCACATGGTAGCTCACAACCATCTGTAATGGTATCTGATGCCCTCTTCTGGTGTGTCTGAAGACAGCGACAGTGTACTCATATAGATAATAAATAAATCTTTTTTTTTTAACTGAAGCAGGGAGTGGTTGGCACACACTTATTTTTAGGCATTTTTATTAGATATTTTCTTCATTTGCATTTCAAATGCTATCCCCCAAAGAGCACACACTTTTAATCCCAGCACACAGGCAGGTGAATCTCTGACTTCAAAACCATTCTGATCTACAGAGCTCCAGGACAGCCAGGGTTAAACAGAGAAACCCTGTCTCAAAAAATAAATTATATACATATGCACACACATACATACATGTTATAACTGAAGCCAACTTCAGTTGATTAAGAAAAGGATGAGAGAGAGAGAGGGAGGGAGGGAGAAGGCCAAGGGAGGGAGGGAGGCCTTGCGTGTCTCTAATTGCTCACTGGTGAGCCAGTTTCCCCCAGACACCAAGCTGATGTTCCGCTGATGTGTTGACTTGCATCCAAGATTGCCCAAGCATTTTATGAATATATATATGTGATTTAGAACAATAGCCTGGGGGCCCTGGTGCCCTGAAGGTCCTTCACTGCAGCTCTGTGCGTGTGTGTGTGTGTGTGTGTGTGTGTGTGTGTGTGTGTGTGTGTGTGTGTGTGTGTTCTTAGAGAAGCCTCCACTTCTCTAGAATTGATGAGTTTTGCGGCAGGCTTTGACACGAGCTATTTCCACCTTGATATCTAGCTTGCTTCCCTTTGCAGAACCACTGGGTTTCCTCCTCAGAAAACATCAAGGAACACTTGGGATCCAGTAGGATCTGTGGGTTTCCGATTTGGAAGACTCTCCCCTGCGCGGAGACAGACCTCAAAGCTGTGCACAGGTGAGGAAAATCTTACCCTCAAAACTGACTGAGAGAGGTTAAAGAACCCAAAACCCCCTTCGTCTGCTCTTTTAAAGAAAAATCCCTCTCCTCTGGGGTGTCCTGATCCCTGGAAGCCCAGCTGTCTGTTCACTGGCTTGAGCTTCTCTCTGCTCCAGTACTGAGTTGGGGCACAAAATAGCTGAGAATTACAAACCTGGTTCGTCATCTTGTATGTGTCTCTTTATATACATATTCCATTTCTTTAAATATTTCCACCTAGGTTTAGCTTGATGGGTGTTTGTAGGTTATATGTTGTGGGACATAGTGATCATAGTCTGTAAGTTATGCTAAGTCTGCTCATTGTTGTCTCTTATATGATAGTGATAGACTATCGATCACTAATTTGGGAAATGTGAGGTTTTGGAGAGCAAATGTCAGAACAAGACCTGGCTTTTGGTCAGAACCCATCCCTCTGTCACCTCACAGTCCCAGCTTTCTCTAGCTGTGAAAGACTCTGAGTGGGGTCCTGGCTCACAGAAAGCCTAAACGGAAGACAGTACAGCTGTCTGCATCCAGAGAGCCTGGACCTGAGGAAGCAAGCCCTCCTCCCTGGAACTGCTCCAGCCAGGGACAAAATGTCTCAGAAATTACTGACTCTCATCATGGCCTTGACAGCCCGCAGAACAGTGAAGCATGAACGGTGAACATTCCATCTATGGGTCAAGCATCTACCTGACTAGTAGTCAGGGACCCTGTAGCAGCTCTAGCCTTCTGGCCGAGGCTGACCTCATACTCAGGGGAGCCTAGAAAAGCCCTGTGCTCTGCAGGGTAAAGGGTTCTGCCTGTCTGCTGTAAGTCTCTCATACCCAAGTACTCATCTGCTCAGATAACTGTTTGGACCAAGCTGCTGCTCACTTGCTTAGAGCCAACTATGTTTGAATCCCAAGGAGCCTGGTCTGAGGATGTTTGGGTGCTACAAATGAGGGGAACCGACATTATTTAGAGGGTTTCTCCTGGGCTCTAGCGATAGCTCAGTCGGTAAAACATTCGTCTTGCAAGCTTGAGACCCTGGGTTTGAGCCCCTAGAATCCACACAGAAAGTCAGGCCTGGTTGTGTGCTTTTCTCCCAATACTGAGGAAGAGGGGATAGGAGGACCCCTGCCTGGAGAGTCGACAGCCTAGCCTAGGACAGTGAGACACCCTGCCCTCAAAAAAACAAGTTAGATAGTGTCTGAGGAGGGACCCCCAAGGCTGTCCTCTGATCTCCACACACATGACCACACACATACACATGTCCCTGCACATATACACCCTACACATGAACACGCGCGGTCTTCCAGGCTGATTCTTCCCCTTTCCTCCTCAGATGACCTGTAGTGATCACTCCCATTCACACCACCCCCTCAGCATGCTAATTCAGCTTCCACACAGGAAAGGGGATGGAAGCACCCTCACATATGTTTGAGAGACTTCAAGCTCACCACAGACAAGGGAAGAGCAGGGGTGGACTTACTGGGCCTCAGAACTGTGGATGTGTGGAGCTGGCGAGCTCTTGGTGGGGAGGTCCTTGAACCATGCCTGGATTCTCCCCCCAACTGGATGCCAGCAGCATCCCTCTTCTTCCTGAGCACCAAATTGGGGTTCAGATATGAACAAAGGTCCCCCGAGGAGCAAGCAACTCTTGGTTGTAAACATGGGACTAAAGCAATGGTTCTTAGGAGTCTCTTAGTGGCTTACTTGGAAGGCTGTTGAAATAGACATCTTTCTGAGATCCACCTAGTTTCTCACTTGTTGGATCCAAGTTGGAGCCTAAGGGCTTTCACATCTGACACATGATGCATGACGCTTATCTGGAGGCCACTCCTGGTCTACCTCTGCCGCTGCTACAATGGGGGTCCCCCATCGTTCTTGTCCGGAAAGTCCCTAACTCAGTAGATTTGTTAGTGCTCAGAACTTCTTTTAAAAACTTCCAAAGACCAGGCTGTGTCTCCAGACCAGTTAAATGGCTGCCTTTAGGAGCAGAGCACAGGCTCTGGGGGTTGTGGAGCTGTGAAGATCATTTCAATATGAAGACCACTCGGACTTCTAAGTCCCTTGACTTCACCACTGACTTTCAGACTTCCGGTGAGGTAGTTCCCAGCCTCTCTGTGAGCTTGTTTGCAAGTCTAAGCTGCATGGAGAGTGAGGGGCACTCCCCAGGAACGTGGAGGAATCGGGGCAGGTCAATCATGAAAACCTCTCAACAGTGACATTGTAGAGGATGTGGGCATGCTAGCGACAGCCACCACTCTACTGTCCTTGCAGGAAAGTCCCATAGAATGCACTGTGCAGAGAAGGGACTCTAAGGAATGTAAGGATTCTTTGTCCTGTGCGAAGGGAACAAATTTCACCCTCGGCTTCCATGGCTCCCCATGCAGACTTCCCAAGAGAGGCACTTTGGTCTCTGAACCTCAGCCTACAGCTCCAAGTGAACATGGAAGATGGAGAGAAGTCAACGGGAGAGGCGGGTTCCTAAAAGACAGCACAGAGTGGACAGTATGAGGTGAGTTGTGGAGGGAAAGACAGCTCTCTCCTCTCTCTCTCTCTCTCTCTCTCTCTCTCTCTCTCTCTCTCTCTCTCTCTCTCTCTCTCTCAGCACTTGTATCTCTGATTGTCAGCAAGCTTTTCTAATGGCAAACACCTGACATGGTTGAAATTAAGGCTATAGTTCTGAGTGTGTGCGTGAGGGAAGGGATTAAATACCAGCCCAACCATGGGATTGAATCAGATGTAAAGTGGGCCCAGAAAAACCAGGAGTCAAAACAACCAAGCGAACCCTGGGCTGGATGCAGCCTATAATAGCACACGAGAGTCAAGCCCACATTTCCCTTTATTCACTGTAGACAGTTCTCAGTGTCTGAAGTCTACTGCTTCCGTTCTCCACATGGAGACAAGAGCAAAAGACCTCCTCCCTTCTGGAACAGTATGAAAGAAAAAGAATTCCTTTGAGTGATTGTTTTCTCCTCTCTCTCTCTCTCTCTCTCCCTCCCTCCCTCCCTCCCTCCCTCTCTCCCCCTCTGTCTCTCTCTCCCTCCCCCTCTCTCTCATACACACACACACACACACACACACACACACACAGAGAGAGAGAGAGAGAGAGAGAGAGAGAGCCTTACAGATAAGCATGCTATGCACACATAGGCAGGCACCTGTTACAGACATTGAAGTGCACATGTATACATCAACTCTAAAATCCCACCAAGGGAAGGAAACCCGTGCTGGAGGAAGAGGGGAAACACCGCTGTATCAAGCAGAAGTGCCTTGTGCTCCCAAATGGGATGTTGACCTCACATGACTGTGACATGGGGGTAGAAACAGAGATGGTGGAACCTCTACGAGCAAACGTGTTTTCCTATGTACACATCTTTCTATGGTCCCCAAAAATGATCCAAATTCTATGGAGAAATATAAGAAAATGGTACAGTACTTCATCCCAGATAAACTTCAGCCTGAATGGAGGTTATGTCCCCATACGCCACCCTGTTTCAAGAGAAAACAAAACAAAACAAACAAACAAACAAACAAGGAATCTACCCATGGAAGGGACTGCAAGCCCTTTGCAGAGAAGTATTCAGTTATGATGTGAAATTAAGTTGCTTGTGGGAAAGGAGTCGCTTCCATGCCTGCTCTGGAAAGGGCATACCCTCTCAGTTTTATCCTACACTCACAATACCCCTGGGTTATGTGCACAGGCACCCCACCCTACATAGGAGTGTGTGTAAGCTACGCAATGGCAATGGCCTTGCAGCCAGCAGCAGCTAATGCTCCAGCGGTCAGGCCTCCTACAGATGCTCATCACTTAACGCTCTCATTCTGTGAGACAAGGGGCCTGGGGGCTAGCTGAGCATCCTGCACAAGGTACATAGCTAGGAATCGGTAGATCTTGGTCATGGAACTAGCAACATGTAAACATACTTAAGCACAAGCCTTTAAGTGGGATAAAATTTGAAAAGGACATTCAGCCCATTCAGAATAAAAATATTTAAAATATTGGGCTGTGTGAGCACCTAGGCTTTTTAATTTGTCTCAGTGGAGAGGCAGGAAGGGGAATGCTTTCCTGAAGAGATTCCCCTGGGATGGGGGCGAGGGTGACTACATTGCACGAGGCATCTCATGATGTCTTGAGAGCCTTGAGGCTCTCGTGACTAGGTCAGATTGCCACTAGCATCTAGAGGAGACAGTGAGGTATGGCGCTAAGTGTTCTACAACCCAAGGGGCATCACTGACTGCAAAGGATTACCGGGCCATGACTGCCAGTGGTACTGAGGCTGAGAAAGGACTCTGCAGAACACCTGTGAAGATTCCAGCTGCAGGTGAAAGGCCAAGTTTGTTGACCATGTTTCATATTGCTCGCCAACAGCGAGGTTCTCGCTAGATATAAAATCTGAGATGTTTGAGACATAAAGCAAGTTGTGCTTACAAAATGCTGAAACTTCTCATTCTCCTTATGGGAAAGTCTTGAACACACCTGAAGCTTCATTTGTATTTTAGTACAAGGTCAGTAGATTAGGAGACCATTGACAAGACGGTTTAATACTCATAGTTCCCAGTTCCCAACAGGAAGGAACACGCCATGCTCCACAGGGTCATATTGGAAGTACCGTGGTTGGTCAGGAGTCAGAGGGAGGGAGCAGAAGATGTAGACAAACTCTTCCTGGCGTGTTGCTGTTGTGGGTTTGAGGCAAGTTCTCATGCATCCCAGGCTGGCCTCAAATTCACTATGTAGACAAAGACAACCTTGAACTTCTGATCCTCCTGCCTCCGCCTCCCAGCTGCTGAGATTACAGGTATATACCACTGTGTCTGGTTTATGTAGCACTAAAGATCAAACCCAGGGGGACTTTGGAATATGAGGCACTCCATCAATTGTGCTACAGCCTCATTGACTTTTCCTAGGTTTTTTCCTGGTTTTGTTTTTGTTTCATTTTGTTTTTTCTGTCAGCATGAATGAGCAAGATGGGTAAGCAGAGATTGGTGTAGCATGGTTCAAATGGTTTGAGCTGGCTCTGGATACAAGCATCATTTCTAGTTGCCCAGACTCTGATCCTGGGATCACCTAAAGGTAAGAAGATAGATGTCCCAGACTGAAACCCCTGATACTAGAAAAGGATGGGCTGTAGAATGTAGAATGGATGGTTTGCATATCAAGGGTATGCAGACAGGTATATTATTAGGAATTAGCCCCGAGAGCTATCATTCACTTGCCTTAGTGCTTGCTGTCTGCAATGGTTGGATTTAACAGTGCTCTTCTGTGCTCTGCTCCTGACACAGGTTTCAGAGTAGACCCTGGGACCCTGGGAGCTCTGAACTTCTTTGAATTGTATCTGAGATCTTGTGTTCCCAGCATGGGCAGCCTGGAAGTGGGGAGGCTGAAGTCACAGACAGGGCCCCTTCAATTCCAGCCCCTGCTCCTGACTGTCTTACTGTGGGGCCTTCTCACCCTGGCTTCACAGTCAGCAGTGACATCCCGAGACTCAGGCTGGGGTCTAGTTAGTGGATCTCAACCCAGATCACCCATCAAATCAGTCTGAGACAAGGATGGACAAGGATGGTGCTGTAGCACAGTGGGTAGAGTGCTTACCTAGCATGCAACAAGCTGGGTTCCACCCCTTGCACCTCATAAAGCCAGGCGTCAAGGTGCATGCCTATAATTTCACCTCGGATGTGGAGGCAGGAGAATCAGAAAAGTTCAAAGTTGTCCTTGGCCACAGTGATTTGGAAACGGGTCTGAATGTATGGCAACCTCTCTCCAAAAAGAAAGAAAGAGAGAGAGAGAGAGAGAGAGAGAGAGAGAGAGAGAGAGAGAGAGAGAGAGAGAGAGAGAGAGAGAGAGAGAGAGAGAGAGAGAGGAAGGAAGGAAGGGAGGGAGGGAGGGAGGGAGGAAGGAAGGAAGGAAGGAAGGAAGGAAGGAAGGAAGGAAGGAAGGAAGGAAGGAAGGAAGAAAACTTTTTACTTAAATTTAAAAGCCAGCAAGCACAAAAAGCATTAAGAAAAGCATTCTTGGGGACTAGATCCATGGACAAGAAACAACAACTCAGACGGCTCAGCTCTACTACTGATTCTCACAGGAATGTGGGACATAGGCTGTCTTCTGTCACATTTGCCTCCCTCCCCGCTATGTCCCAGAGACCCATCCGCCAACAGCAGGGTTCTCTTGTGTCCACAGCTCCTTCATGGAACTCTACGTGGCTCCTTTTTTCCTTCAGTCCCTCTACTTAAGTCATTTGCTGTCAGACCCAAGCAGGGTGGGATTTAAGGCATTCCCTGGGATACTGGATGCTGGGAACAGTGTTCCAACATGCCTTGATAAGCCTCATCCTCATTGTATCAGGGACTCGCCTGACCTTGCCCCCTCTCCAGCCTCCAATCACTGCCTTTGGGTGGCTCGTTTCCCATCGTAGCTTCCCTGAGCTGTTGAGACTGGAGCTCACCTGAATGATTGCAGTCCGAGGACAGGAGCTGGGGTCTCCAGTGCTCTCAGGAGAAGCTACCACCGCTGATTTTCTTCCTCACAAGGGGCCGGTGCATTTATATTTTCAGGGCCCAGTGGACATCAGAATGTGACAGGGGCTCTGACTTCGGGGATAAGACTTGTTTATCAGGGCTGGAGAGATGGCTCAGTGGTCCTGAGTCAACAACATGGTGGCTCACATCCATTTATAAAGGGATCTGATGCCTTCTTCTGGTGTGTCTGATTACAGTCTGATTAAATTATATATATATATATATATATATATATATATATAATTTTAAAAGACTTGTTTATGAAATTGTTGAAGATGAGAAGGCAATGGTATGAAGATGAACACCTTTTGTCAAACCCATATAAAGCAATAACTGCACCAGAGCACAAAAAACCCAAATGTGAGACTTCTGGTAGCAAGGACACGGGAAAGGTAGGGCTGGGCAGGCAGCTTTGGCAGATGACAAAATGCTCCTTCTCAGGTGCACCCACAGCTCTCGCTTGTAAGAAAAATGAGTCACACAAACCCTCACGTCAGCAATAACATTGAATGATATAATTCACACAGGTGATATAAATCACTTGCCGGTCAGGCATACATTTGTAAAAATATCAATAACGATGTGTATTTCGGTGGTGGGGTGGGTGGGGCGTGTTGTGATGTGCTGGGGTTTTCCCTAGCATCCTCGTTCTCTGTGCGGAGTGGGAAGTTGAGCTGTTAGCCTTCAGACTTCCTTCTTGCACAGCACACATTCAGAGTAGCGAGTCTTCCTCTGAGCACTGCTTTCACTACAAAGCTATGATCTCAATAACGGTTTTCCTGTGAAATAATGACCTTACAAATACTGGCAAGTACATTAATGACAAAGTATATCTGCCACTCTCTGGCTCCCTGGGTGGCCCCGTTCTCCTCTTACTTCAATCCTTCACCCCCTCTCTGCCACTGCTGAACTGGTTCTTTCTCCCCACAGGGCAGCTCAACAGGAGATGGGCAGCGAGCACTGGAACTACTCCACCACTGGCTTTGTGCTGACGAGCCTTTTTAACAACAGCCGGACACACCTGTTCCTGTTCAGCATGGTGATGTTGGTCTACATCCTTGCTATGGCGGGCAACACGGCCATGGTCCTTCTGATTTGGATGGACACCCGACTCCACAGCCCCATGTACTTCCTCCTCAGCCAGCTGTCCTTTCTGGACATCTTCTTTACATCTGTCACTGTCCCCAAGATGATAGTAGGCTTTCTCTTTGGTTGGACGAGCATCTCTTTCGGAGGTTGTGGGGCACAGATGTTTTTCTTCATGTTCCTGGGGGCTGCAGAGTGCCTCCTGCTGGCCCTCATGGCTTATGACCGTTACGTGGCTATCTGCAACCCTCTGCGGTACCCAGTGCTCATGAGTCGCCGGGTGTGCCTGCTCATGGTCGTGGCCTCCTGGTTGGGAGGATCCCTCAACGCCTCCATTCAGACTTCTCTGACCCTTCAGTTCCCCTACTGTGGATCGCGGAAGATCTCCCACTTCTTCTGTGAGGTGCCCTCGCTGCTGATGCTGGCCTGCGCAGACACGGAAGCCTACAAGCAGGTACTATTTGTGACGGGCGTGGTGGTCCTCCTGGTGCCTATTACCTTCATTACGGCCTCCTATGCCCTCATCCTGGCTGCCGTGCTCCGGATGCACTCTGTGGAGGGGCGTCAGAAGGCCCTGGCCACGTGCTCCTCCCACCTGACAGTCGTCAATCTCTTCTATGGGCCCCTTGTCTACACCTACATGTTACCTGCTTCCTATCACTCGCCGGGCCAAGATGATGTAGTATCCGTCTTTTACACGGTTCTCACACCCATGCTGAACCCTGTCATCTACAGCCTCAGGAACAAGGAAGTTACGGGAGCCATGAAGAAAGCAATGAGAAGGTGTGGAGTCAATAGGAATGCCTGAGACCTGAGGGAGGACTGAGAGATGAGTACCTGAGACCTGAGGGAGGACTGACAGATGAGTACCTGAGACCTGAGGGAGGACTGACAGATGAGTACCTCCCCTCTCGGCAGCATCATATGCATTGAATGCTAAGGCAAGGAGAAGGGCCTCGATCTCAGTAACTTCAGGATCCTATTCCGGGACTCCGCCGCAGCCCAGAAAGTCAACTCCTAAATTCTTGTGCAGAGAAGTGAAAGAAGAAGCCATTACTCTGTAACTCCCACTCCCCAATTGCTGTTTTGTTTCTTCAGAGCTTTATCTACACTGGCTCCCCTCCACCTCAGAACACCCCAGCCTTCTTTGTGGACCAAGAAAGTAACCGATCCCCTCTGTGTCACTGAGAGTCTGAGAGCTTCCCTTTCAGCCCCACTAAAAGGCAAGGACCCACAAACTCCTTCATCCCTGGCCATTTCCTCAAACTTCCCTATCAGCACCTGTCCTTAAGCACACTGTACTGCATGAACGTCCTCAGCCCAGGCCCTCAGCAGACTCCTCCAAGGCAGGAACTGCGCCTGACATCTTCAGACAGCTCCTTCTTCTCTTGCTTAGAAATGGCTTAAAGCACCAGATATCTGCAGTGCTTATCCCATCCACCATCTTCTCTGACATCCCCTCCACCATCTTCCCCTCCTCCTACTTGTGGATTTGAGGTTTCTTTTCTCCCATTGGACTGTACAGGACCAGAGGATTCGCTCTTTTAACACCACGGGGTCAGCTTCTAGGAGGGAACTGGAACATGTGATCAGTAACTAATACTGGATAAATAAACACTGCAAAGAACATTTCCTTGCCTGATCCCAGTACTGCCCGTTCTGTTGCCAGCTTCTTGGGATTTGCTCCTGCCTTGGCAATGACTCCATGTCCCTACCTCTTCCCTTTTCCTATAAAATGATGAGAAGTCTTTCCTATTAAATGATAAAGGTCTTCAAAGCCTATGGCTAGCCCTTTCTCTTCACACACACACACACACGCACACACACGCGCACACACACACACACACACACACACACACACACACACACGATTTAAGGCCATGATGTCAGTCATCACCTGGCCCACAGTTAGCGATATAGACACAGGTCAGCCAGAATTCCCAACCCCCTCTCTCAGCACTAACTCCACACCCACAGAATATTTCAGAGGCATTTCAAATTCACCCTTCCACAAAGCCCCGTGAAGTCTAGCCACTTGGTCTCATCTGACACCCCACTCTCTCCCAAGGTCCCCTTCTCCACTGCTTCCTGTTTAGAGAACTCTCTCTCTCTACAGGTGAAGGAGGCTGTTCCCCCACTGGGATTGATCAACCCTTGGGTTTCCTAAAGTTTCTGATAGTTTAATCACTACCACATGGCATAGCAGAGCACAAGACCTCCTCCCTTTTTTGGCGAAAGAATGCCCCACTGTGTATATATGGCACCTTTTCTTTATCCAATCATCTGTTGATGGTTGCTTCAAGAAACTACACGGGTTTCTGCAGCTGATGGAAAAGAAAGGATTCAACAGTGAGGGTCGGTGGGTGAGCAGAGGAATTCTGGTACCTTTAAGATCTGTCACGAACAACATGCTCACAGCCTAGACACAGTGCTAGGGTCTGGCAGTCACATGCCTACATAAAACACACACACACACACACACACACACACACATCCAAAAAAATGATATTGACTGACAGGGTGACATTAGAAAATGCCCTGAAATGAAGAGTTGCTGCTCTCCATGTCTCGCTCACTGGAGGGCGTTGCGGGTAAAGAATGAGTATCAGTTTAAAGTACATGGGTACTTCTCGTCAGGGGGTCTTCCAGAAAGCCACAAGAAGACATCTTTAACCAGGTAGTATGGGGCAGGGAAAACAGAGCCTCAATTCTCAAGGCCTCTCGTTTCTCAGACTTGCAGAAATCCCCTGCCAAGATATTTCTAGTCACTTGGGAGCTAGAGGCAGTGAAATCTCATTGGCCAAGACTCTGAGAAGGCAGGAAGAGTGTAAGATGCAGACCAATGAGAACAAGATGACAACCTGGAGCTCCACCCCACCCCCGCACCACACGCATGCGCACCATGCGCAATGCAGTTTGGCCTACTTTAGGTAGAGACCCGCCTCAGATCCCAGCACCTGGTACTGACTGGTTCTTGGTTTTAACTTGCCCACCCAACCTTCCCAGTTCATCCAGAGGACATGATGTTCATCTAGATGAACCTCTTAAACTGCCCTCACCCACCCATTTCAGTTTAGCCTTGTAAGAAGGGGGAAATGGGCCAGAGTTCCCTTCAGGTTGTACAAGTCTAGATGGTTTCTTAGTCCCCACCAGATTCCCCCAGAGCCTGGCTGTCAGCATGACCCCCTCAGCCGCTGAGCACATGTGGTTGCTCTCTATATTCAGTTTAGGACACTTAGAGCCCTGGTTCCGGTTGTGAGGCGCTTTGGACTAGGAGGCAATGCTGCCCACATTGGGGGGGGGGGGCGGGGTGACCTGGCCTTATTGCTTTGAGCTTTGTGTGAGACCCACCTGACCGTGATCTCTCCACAGAGACGGGACCTAACAGTCTGGACCATGCACCCTGCCACCCCGAGCAGGCTTCTCTTGGTTTGTAGCTTCGCCTTTATGCCCTTCTCTACAGGTGAGATTAGAATGGAGCCATCTTGTGTGGCTTACAGAGACGTTTTCTTGAATATTTGCTATGTTAGACCTTTTTTAAAATGTGTATGGGTATTCTGCCTGCATGTATATCTACATGCCACATGCATGCAAGACCAGAAGAGGGCATAAGAACCCCTGGAACTGGAGTTACCGATGATTGCGAGACACAGTGTGGGTGCAGGGCATCAAACCAAGGTCCTCTGGAAGAATAGTGGGTGCTCTTAACCACTGAGCCCTCTCTCCAGCCAAAATAGGCACCTTTCCCACCAAGAGCAAAATTCTATAGCCCTTATTTCCCTTTCTCCCATTTTAATTATTTGTGCTTATAGCTTTTAAGATAATAGATGCCCATGGCTTAAAATCCTCTCTACACCCCAGGTCAGCTTCCGATGGCAGCACTGGTCTACCTTTCTGTGATCTTTTCCAGGTATGGCCAATCAAGTCTACACTAGTTTCTTTTCTGCTTCCAGGGCAGAATTGCACACCAAGTGTGCAGTGTCCTGCCCATCCTCATCAAAAGCGTGTCCACTGTGTCCTCCTGCTTCATAGCTCAGCCTCTCTGTGGGGATATAGTCATCTCCAATCACTTACCCTCACAGATAGCTGCAATAAAAGAGCTGACATGAACACGGTTATAGAGCAGAAAGCATGTACATACCGTTGGACTTGACGGTTGGTACCTGTCTTAGTTAGGGTTTCCAGGGCTGTGAAGAGAAACCATGACCAAAACAACTCTTTTTAAAGGAAAACATTTCACTGGGCTGGCTTACAGTTTCAGAGGTTCAGTCCATCATCATCATGGCAGGAAGCATAGTAGTACACAGGCTGTCGTGATCCTGGAGAAGTTCTACATCCCAACCAAAAGTCAGCCAGGAGAAGACCAGCATCCTCAGGCAGTGTGCAGAGCCTAAGCATAGGAAGAGATCTTCAAAGCCCACCCTCAACACTGGCACACTTCTTCCAACAAGGCGACACCTCCTAAAAGTACCACTCTGTATGGGCCAAGAATATTCAAACCACCACAGTACCTGTAGTAAACTGATTCTACATCATCAAATCATCCCCTCAAAAGTAATGCTAATCTCTTCTTGGCTTTCGTTGTTTGGAGTTTGTCTGTCTGTCTGTTCACTTGTCAGTAGGTTTTTAAACAAGAGTCTATGTTTGTTACTCAGCCTGCCCTTGAACTCCTCACCTTAAATGACTCCTCCCTTAACAAGTGGTCCCAGTGAAACCACCGGAGTTAAATGCTGCTGCCTGCCCTCATTCACTGCTAACTTCTGTTCATGTGTGCATTCTGCAGGGATTGTTATACACGGAGGCTCTAGCTATGTGGGCCTCCAGCATTCCCAGGACACACGTTTTAATTATATTTGATTTTAATCAAAATAGTCACATTAGATGCAGTAGAGTGGGAATGAGAGTTTACAGGAGAAAGAAGGAAGAGAAATTCCCATATTTTTGGAGTTCTGAGAAGGCTCTTTACTGTTAATGATTGGCATTCTTTTTGAGATGTTTTTCTCAGATTTTTATTGCTTTGTGTATTAAGTTTTTTTTTTTATTTTTACAATTTCTCTCTATTTCTCTTTTTCTCTTTGTCTCCCTTTTTTATTTTAATTGTTTCAGACTGGGCTCCACCCACACTCTGGAGGGAGACAGTGGTAGGCTCACCCTGGGTGTCTTGAGGATTTCAGAGCCTGGGGCATCCAGGCATCTAAGGGCCCCACTGCATCAGCTCCTGCTTCTGCCCAAAGTGAAGAAGTATTGACCCTCCCATTAGCTGGGCCAGGGCAATGTGGGACAGTAATTGAAAAGCACACATAGCCGGGCGTGGTGGTGCACACCTTTAATCCCAGCACTTGGGAGGCAGAGGCAGGCGGATTTCTGAGTTCGAGGC
>NC_034603.1:26360686-26362205 GCF_900095145.1 Mus pahari | reverse complement strand
CCAGCTCCTGGTTTTGTTGATTCTTTGTATAGTTCTTTTTGTTTCCACTTGGTTGATTTCAGCCCTGAGTTTGATTATTTCCTGCCTTCTACTCCTCTTGGGTGTATTTCCTTCTTTTTGTTCTAGAGCTTTCAAGTGTGTTGGTTAAGCTGCTAGTGTATGCTATCTCCAGTTTCTCATTGGAGGCACTCAGAGATATGAGTTTTCCTCTTACCACTGCTTTCATTGTATCCCATAAGTTTTGGTATGATGTGTCTTCATTTTCATTAGATCCTAAAAAGCCTTTTATTTCTTTCTTTATTTCCTCCTTGACCAAGATATATATCATTGAGTAAAGCATTGTTCAGCTTCTATGTGCGTGTGTGCTTCCCATTGTTTTTGTTGGTATTTAAGACTAGCCTTAGTCCATGGTGATCTGATAGGGTACATGGGATTATTTCAGTCTTCTTGTATCTGTTGAGGTCTGTTTTGTGGCCAATTATATGGTCAATTTTGGAGAAGATACCATGAGGTGCTGAGAAGAAGATATATTCTTTTGCTTTAGGATGAAATGTTCTATAAATATCTATTAGATCCATTTGATTCATAACATCTGTTACTTTCACTGTGTCTCTGCTTATTTTCCATGATCCTTCTATTGCTGAGAGTGGGGTACTGAAGTCTCCCACTATTATTGTGTGGGGTGCGATGTGAGCCTTGAACTTTAGTAAAGTTTCTTTTATGCATTTGGGTGCATAGATGTTCAGAATTGAGAGTTCATCTTGGTAGATTTTTTCCTTTGAACAGTATGAAGTGTCCTTCCTTATCCTTTTTGATAACTTTTGTTTGAAAGTTGATATTATTCAGTATTAGAATAGCTACTCCAGCTTGTTTCTTGGGACCATGTGCTTGGAAAATTGTTTTCCAACCTTTTACTCTGAGGTAGTGACTGTCTTTGTCACTGAGGTGTGTTTCCTGTATACATCAAAAGGCTGGGTCCTATTTACATATCCATTCTGTTAGTCTATGTCTTTTTTGGGAAATTGAGTCCATTGATGTTAAGAGATATTAAGGAAAAATGATTGTTACTTCTTGTTATTTTTGTTGTTAGAGGTGGAATTATGTTTGTGTGGCTATCTTCTTTTGGGTTTGTTGAAAGATTACTTTCTTGATTTTTCTAGGGTATAGTTTCCTTGTGTTGGTGTTTTCCATCTATTATACTTTATATGGCTGCATTTATGGAAAGATATCATGTAAATTTGGTTTTGTCATGGAATATGTTGGTTTCTTTTTTTTTCTTACCATTTTTATTCAATTCAGGAACCTAAGCCATGAGACAGTACTACCAACATTGAGGGGCATTCATATCAGTTAATCTCTTTGGAACCCCCATACCCTACAAATGCACCTAAGCCCATTCTCATTCATATCCTAGGCATTTCTCTTTGTTCCTTTTAATTATTTTATTAGATTTTTTCTTCATTTACATTTCAAATACTATCCAGAATGTCCCCTATACCCTCCCCTGCTCTGCTCCCCT
>NC_034603.1:26354091-26360675 GCF_900095145.1 Mus pahari | reverse complement strand
CTTTGATTTTGGGGCGGTACTCAGAACAGAACAAGAAGAAGGCTGAAGGAGGCCTCTTGGGTGCATTGGACTTCCTGAACTTCTTTTTGGTCTCCCCTTTGGGGGGGGGGTGTAGGTTTTCATTTCTCTTTCATAACGAGCCTTGTCAGCCTTTGCCATATCTTCAAATTTCCCCTTTTCTTTAGCAGACATGGTCTTCCACCTCTCTGAGCACTTCTTGGAGAACTCTGAGAAGTTGACAGAAGCATCCGGGTGCTTCTTCATGTGCTCCTCCCGGCAGGTTTGCACAAAGAATGCATATGAGGACATTTTGCCTCTTGGCTTCTTAGGATCTCCTTTGCCCATGTTTAGTTGATTTTCCTCCGAGAGGCACAGAGTCGCCCATTGCCCGTCTGGCTCACACTTGCCCCCGGAGCTGTCTCTATGGAGCTCAATGTACTGCGGTGCCTGTGAGAGCGGGAGCCAGACACAGCCTCCTCACTCTCTCCGCTCTGTAACATTACTCTCCAGCCAGAGTGCCTCCTATTGGCTCCTGTATTTCTTTAAGGGAGTTATTTGTGTCCTTCTTGAAGTCCTGTATAACCATCATGAGAAGTGATTTTAGATCTGAATCTTGCTTTTTCAGTGTGATGTTGTATCCAGGACTTGCTATGGGGGGAGAATGGGGTTCTGATGATGTCAAGTAACCTTGGTTTCTGTTGCTTATGTTCTTACACTGGCCTCCCACCATCTGATTATCTCTAGTACTGCCTGCCCTCACTATATCTGACTGGAGCCTGTCCTTCCTGTGATCCTGGTCGTGTCATAACTCCTCAGAGTTCAGCTGTCTCTGTGATCCTGTGATTCTGTCATCCTGTAATCCTGAGATTCTGGGTGTGTCAGAGCTCCTGGAAGTCAAGCTGCCCCTGGGACCCAGAGATCCTGGTGTGGCCAAGCTCCTGGAATCCTGGGATCTTGTGGTCCTAGGCATGTTAGAGTACCTGGGAGTGGAGCTTCTTCTGGGTGTTGTGGGACTGGTTGTGGAGTTAGTGCCCAGGGTCTGCTCAGGGCACCTCTGATCCTATGATCCTGGGCATGTTAGAGCACCTGGAAGTGGATCTTCCTCTGAATGTTGTGGGACTGGCTGAGAAGTTTGCTCCCAAGGTCTGCTCAGGGCACCAGCCCAGACAGGAAGCACCTGTGCCACTAGTCGGGTGGAGTTCCTGAGTGCCTGGGTACCACTGATCCCAGTGACTTCTTGTTGCCTCCTTTCAGCCTTGAAGCAGGCTGTTTCAGACCTGCCCATTCCTCCATGAGCTGTATGGCCAGTCCTCATTCTTCCTAAACATGAAATCCCAGAACTCTTGGTACCCAAGCTCAGTCAAGAGGTGGTGTGAAGGCTCCAGTGGGCACATTCTCATGGTTTTCTTGCCTCAGCTCGTGGGGCCACAGAGCCATGGAGAGGTAGAGCTCCCAAGGAAGGCGGCTAAGAGCACTTCTGCAGACAGCCCTGGCTCTCCCTCTCTCCTTACGCTTCCTTCACCGTCTCAGCTTTTCCATCCCTAGCTCCTATCACTCTCTGCTCTGCCAAGGACCGCTCTCTCTCCAGAGTGGCCAAGCCCTGTCCTAACCCATGACCACCATGGAGACACATGATGGACACACAGATTTGCTGCCTCATGACTGAGGATGGCAAGGTCAGAGTAGAGGGGAGGCCAAGTGGGAAGGACCACTCCAAGAAGCTGTGGCTCTTTGCATATGCGTTTCTCTCACCTGTGACCAGTGGCCAGCCAGTTTTCTGTCTTGTCTTGTTCCCCCTAACCCTCCCCACAACAGACCCCTGGGAAATTACGCTGAACGAGCTAGAGGAGAAGGAAGTGGATAAATTCAACTCCAGCGGTCTGAAGTGTCCCACATGCTTCGCCGTGAAGGGGAGAGCGTGCAGTCCAGAGCTCAAGTGGTGCTCCATGAACAAGATAAAGTGTGTGGAGCTCTCCGGCATCATAAACACAGGTGCTTGAGAGAATGGACCCAAAAGCACGTTGAAAGGCATAGAGCATAGTCACGAATGATAACTCCGGTGGCTGTTACTGTGGTAATAGACAGCTCAAGCCAAGAGTGAGAGGTAATGTCTTCATGATCCTAAAACATGTGCCTGGCTGCAGCACAAGTCTGCACAGCTCCAAGCAGCAGCACAAGATTCTCCCAGCACAGCGCGGGTGTCTGCACACCACTACCACACAGTGTCAATCAGAGCTAGCAGATTACTGCGGGATAGCAAGGGTTCGGTCCACTGATGTATAGAAGACATACCAGTACTTGATTGACATGGCTTGGGGAAATTTAGGGATTGGAAGACCCTGTCCTAGGAGAAAAACATCCCAACCCCCTGCCTGCCTTAAGCCTAGAGATCAATATATCTGAGACCCGTGAGAAGGCAGCTGGTCTGCCTCCATCTGTGGACCAGACTGTGTGGGTCAAAGTGGGACCTAAGGCCAGGGAGGGAAGTGTCACATGTGTTTCCCATCCCCACCCCACCCCCGCAGGTGTCAACAACATCCCCATTCAGCTGATGAAATGCATAACCATAGACCAATGCAAAGACACAGCGACGGCTTATATGGGTTTTACCATCAGTAACAAAAGTGAAATCTGTAAGTCAGCCGTCAGAAACCGGGCCAGAGTCAGACCCCCGACCCCCATCTTCTTTGTTCTCTTCCTGAAGAAACTGCTTCACTGAGCAGCTGCAGAGGCTCAGCCACCATCACCGAAGTATTAAAGTTGCAGGTTTTGTTTGTTTATGGCATTGATTGTCAATTTCGATACAAGAATATCCAGTTATCTACTTAGGGGCTCCACAGACGTTAGTATGTACCCAGCCACACAGGGAATGGAACAGAGCCTTGATGTGACTTCCTGGGGAGTGAGGAATGAGCAAGCATCTGTTCGTTCACTGAAAATGGGTCACGGGTGGCAAACCAAAGGATTGATTCTGCCCACACCTAGTTTAGTAAATCAGTGAGTTTTGGGTGTTGCTTATGGAGCATGGGGGTATCAGCAGCGGCGTTACTACCTCCAGCAAGTCAACCTCCCACCTGGATAGCAGCTCAGAGAAGCTGCATCCCGAGAGCTCTCTGCACAGCTGGCTAATGGCCCCACCAGTCTCCCCATCCCCGGAAGCTGCAAAGCCTGGAGGGGCCTTGTGGAATCTTGTAACTTTGTGAGTTCCCCGAGTCTAATGAGCCTCCTTCCTCCCTTCCTAGGAAAATGTTTTAGGGTATCGATGGGGAGTGACCATCAGAAAATTCATACTTCCAATGGCCTTAGGTACTGACACATCCCTCAGTAGCAAAATTGCAGTTATGAGGTAGCAACGAAAATAAATTTATGGTTGGGGGTTCCTAAGACTTTGAGAAATATGTGTTTTCTGATGGTCATAGGTCAAAAACCACTTTAGAGGAAACAGTGAAGGGGGGGAGCTGGGTCTTTATGGTTTTTGAGCATTCAGGACAGATTAGATTTAATCACAATATGATTAGAAGTCTGTGTAAGAAGTATGAATGAACAGGGCTCTGCCCACCAGCCCTGGATCCGGCTTAGACACGCAGTAGAGGTGGGAAATTGTGGCTATGACTAGGGAAAGGCTGAGCTAAGCTAGTGGGTAAAGTTGAGGTCCGTGCTATGTCACATGGGAGCGGTTGAGACACAGAGATGAAGATGGGAAGAGACTGCGACACCGTGTCTGAGGTTCCTAGCAGGGCTGGGCAAAGAGAAGGCGAGCAAACACACACTTAGTGTTTAACAGGCCATGGAGGTGACGCCCAGCGCTCACTCGAACAGTGGACTCCCTGAGCTGAGCGTGGTACTGATGTGCAGTGGAGAGCGGTCAGCTGTCCTTCAGTTCACTGGAGAGAGAGCCTGACAGAAGTCTCTGGATAATGGGGTCTCTTCAGATCTCCTTTTCTGATCATTAAAAAAATGAACCCACCAACTCTCCACACTCCTGCTTCTCTCAACCCGCCAACTCTCGGGCCCTGCCGGGCCACAGGGCTCCAGCCAGGTGAACTCAACCCATCGGTCTCTGCCCGCCAACTCTCTGGCAGGGGCCTCCGAGTTCCTCTCGCTACCACACAACACCCCACGCACCCCACAGTCAACCATCTCAACACCTAATTACCTGGTAGAATAAAAACTCTTAAAGCTTATGATTATGGTTAACCAATCAGATTTTATGTATCAATAAAATCACAGTTTACAAGATGCCAATACAATAATTTCAGAGCCAATTGATAATGATAAAAGCTTTATCCCAATTACTCTAACCTTAACGAAATAATCACGTTGGCCTCCATTCTCCTTCCTCTCTCTCACCTGAGACACTCTCTTGTCTCTGCCGCTCTTAGCTCCGCCTCCCTCTTCCCTGTCCAATCACAGGCCTCCTCTGCACTAATTTAATTGGACAGGGAAATCCTGCAACAAGGGAACCTGACGCTAGACAACTCATCCCGGGCTGAGTACGAGAAACTCAGGACAGATTGCTCTGAAGCAAGCTTTGCCGCACCATCATCTCTCTCTTTGAAGTCTGCTTGTTTTCATCACACACAGCCCCAACCTATGTGAGTCTTCTTGTCAGCTGCTTTGGTCTTTTTTTTTAAAAACATGAGAACATGATCTTGCTAAATAATAGAATTTATATTAAAGGTGAAGCTTTCCAGAAGACAAATCAATAATAATGACTTTACACGTTTTTCTAAAATCTTATGTGTGGTGTGACTGCAGTGTCCTAGAAGACAACAAGAGGGCATTGGATCCCTGCAGCTGGAGGTGGATCCCTGCAGCTGGCATTAGATCCCTGCAGCTGGCTTTGGATTCCTGCAGCTAGAGGTGGGTCCCTGCAGCTGGCATTGGATTCCTGCAGCTGGAGTTGGGTCCCTGCAGCTGGAGGTGGATGCCTGCAGCTGGCGTAGGATCCCTGCAGCTGGCGTTGGATCCATGCAGCTGGAGGTGGGTCCCTGCAGCTGGAGGTGGGTCCCTGCAGCTGGAGGTGGGTCCCTGCAGCTGGAGGTGGGTCCCTGCAGCTGGAGGTGGATCCCTGCAGCTGGAGGTGGGTCCCTGCAGCTGGAGGTGGGTCCCTGCAGCTGGAGGTGGGTCCCTGCAGCTGGAGGTGGATTCCTGCAGCTGGAGTTGGGTCCCTGCAGCTGGAGGTGATTATGGGCCAAATTCCAGTCCTCAGCAAGAGCAGCAAGTGCTTTTAAAACCAACCTACCTCTCCAGTATAATACTTACTGCTGCTTACAAGCACCACCTCATGAACACAGGAGTCAGTGGTGGTAACTGGATCAAGCAGCTTTGAAACTGATACATTTCTGATTCAAAGTCAGATCACAAAGCGGCATCCCCAGGGTAGCAGAATAGGAAACACCACCAGCTCTCATCTGCCCGTGACAGCACAACCATAGTTAGCCACAAATCAGAATGACCGCAAAGACCCCACGACAGAATCTGCAGTAATTCAGTGGAGAAAATAGAGTATACCGACAGACTGTATCCCTAGTTAGATCAGGTTAGATGAGTTGTCCCCATACCTCCACCCCTTATCCTCCCCATGCCTCCACTAGTGAGAGGGAGCCAGATGCAGCATACCATCACTGTCACTATAGGCCATGCACCCAAATGCAGCGATTGCTGTTAAATCATGACACAAAGGAGCTGCCACCACCCTTCAAGGGGGCAGCAGCCTACAGGTAAGTCCTGAGGCCTCACTTTTCCCAGGACCCTCCCAGACTCTGCATCCGTGCCCGTAACAGCAAGCTACTTGATACTGAAGTCTCCAGCGCCGAGTATATGGCAGCAGATCCAAATTGCTACATAGCTGAGTAACTGCAGAGGGCTAGGCTACACCCCCAGGTTCTTTCCTTGCATCCCAGACTGTGCAGGACTGTGCCCCCGTGCTTGGCTCTCTGCTGCTGCTTCACGAGTTCTAAATCTCAGGAGCACCTGAGTCTCAGCACCATCTGCCCATCCCGATCCTGTCTTCAACCCCCACTAAGCTGTGTTTCAGACTTCAGAGTCAGCCAGTGCCAGGAGACCCACCTGCAGCCATAACTTCCCCCGTCACAGGAACAACAGGAATTAGGAGGATCTTGTTAGCTATCACCTCTGTCGCCACTACGGACATCCACTGAGGGCTTCGGGGAGGGGGGTCCCTGAGGCGTCATCCACACTGACCTCAAGTGACAGAGCTGCCAAGAGGTACCATGGAGCCCAAAAGTGGCATCTTTAGAGCGAGTAGAGTGAAGTTGAGGAAAGGGGGAAACCTAAATTGGCTAAATTATCAGTTATGTCATGAGTGGCCACTAGGGGGAGATGTTCCCCCAAAATTTTGTGCCGTTTGGTTGGTCGGTTTTGTTTTGTTGAGATAAGATCTCCCTATGTAGCTTTTGCTGGCTTGGAACTCACTATGTAGACGAGGCTAGCCTCAAACTCATAGAAATCTGCCTGTCTCACTGCCTCTGTGGGCCACTATGACTGCATCCCCTTTATCTTTTTTTTTATTAGATATTTTCTTTATTTACATTTCAAATGCTATCACAAAAGTTCCCTAT
>NC_034603.1:26348526-26353526 GCF_900095145.1 Mus pahari | reverse complement strand
TGTGTGTGTGTGTGTGTGTGTGTGTGTGTGTGTGTGTGTGTGTGTGTGTGTTTCTTACAGATTTGAATGCATCTTACTGAGATTTTCGTACATGTACATATTACATTTTAATTAACCCTCCCCCAATTCCCTCCCCTCCAGTTCCTTTCCTATTCCCATCCCCTGTCCATCCCTCCATATGCTCCATTTTTAAACCCACTGAGTTCTCTTAGCGATGCCTGTACACACATCGATGTAGGGCTATATCCTGGAGCATACGTGGCCTCTCAGAGGCCATATCCCCGAAGGAAACTCACTCTCCCTCCCAAGAAGCCTTCAATTAATTGCCTGTGGACTCCTCGGCTACAGGTGGGACAGTATGATCCCCTCTCCCATCCAGGCAGGGATTTTAGCTGGCTTGATACTGTGTAACAGTCAAGCCCAGGAAGAGGGCTCAGTGGGCAAGAGCACTTGCTGTGCAAGCCTGAGGACCTGAGTCCAAATTCCCAGCACCTACATGGGGTTAAATACGGTCACCCACGTGTGTGATCCCAGTGGCTGGGGGTGAGGTGGACCTTCAGATGGAAGGAAGGAAGGAAGGAAGGAAGGAAGGAAGGAAGGAAGGAAGGAAGGAAGGAAGGAAGAAACTGGCGGTTCTCTTCCCTCTCCAGCATCACTAGAAACCAGTTGCCCTCAGATCCTCGTAACCTTTTATTATCCAACACCCCACCCCCACCCCCACCCCACTACCACCACAACCACCACCACCCCATTCTTGCTTTCACGGTGGGGCAGTGGCTGTGTGACTTCATCCTGCTGTGGTGTTTCCTCTCTGACTCTTGAGGTGTCTGTCATCCGTCCACTTCAAAGACCCCCCCCCATGCTGTTTATCACAGAAGAGAATAAGGTACAGGGGAAGCTCCGTGAGAGTGGAGCCAACAGTGGAGAGTCTGAAAGGAAGCCGGATGGAGAAAAAGAAATAAAAAAAGGAAAACAGCTTACACAATCGACTGTCTTCTGGCAATCTGAGTTGTGCCAACTGTTCCACACTGGAGCGACAGCCGGGATGTACCTTCTGTAAGTGTGTATTCACTACAATCACTCATTGTGGGCTCAGTGAACCCCCCACACACACACACACACATTTGATAATGATTATGTGCTGCGAGTGCTGTGGCAAGAGAGTGTTCTAGATTGCTTTCTACTGCTGTAATTAACACCATCACCCAAAGCAACCTGGGGAGGGAAGTCTTTATTGCATCTTACGGGTTACACCATGGAGGAAAGCCAGGGCAGGAACTCAAGGTAGGAACCAGGAGACAGGAAATGTAGGATCATGGAGTCGCACTGCTTACTGGCTGGCTCCTCAGGCTTATTCTTATCCTCCTTTCTTACACCACCCAGGACCACTTGGTTGGGGATGGTACTGCCCACAGTGGGCTGGGCCCCACATCAAACATCAATCAAGAAAATGCTCCACAAATTTCTCTACAAGCCAGTCTGATGGAGGCATTTTTCTCTGTTGAGGTTCTCTCTTCCCAGGTGACCCTGGTTTGACAAGACAAGTTGACAAAATTGTTTTTGTTTTTGTTTTTTAATTTTATGTATGTGAGTACACTGTGGCTGTCTTCAGACAGACCAGAAGAGGGCATCAGATCTCATTACAGATGGTTGTGAGCCACCATGTGGTTGCTGGGAATTGAACTCAGGACCTCTGGAAAAGCAGTCAGTGCTCTTAACCTCTGAGCCATCTCTCCAGTCCAAGGCAAGATCTTTACAGAAATGATCAAATTAAAATGAGACCACTTTAGCAGGTCCTGGTCCTTGCTATTCTTATTAAAGGGGGGATTTTTATACTACTACATTTCCATAGATGATGTCTTAGTTACTTTTCTATTACTGTGAAGACCCCATGACCAAGGAAATTTCTAAAAGAAAGAGTTTATTGGGGGCTCACGGTTCCAGAGGATAACTCCATAACCGTCACGGCAGGGAGCATAGCAGCAGGCAGGCAGGCGTGGTGTTGGAGCAGTCGCTGAGAGCTCCTACCTTGAAACAACCACCATGAAGCAGAGAGCCAATAATGAATGTCTTTCAAACCCCACTACACCTCCTAATCTCTCCCAAATAGTCCCTCCAACCAGAGTCCAGGTATTCAAACACGTGAGCCTATGAGAGCTATTCTCGTGTAAATTCCAGAGAAGGCAAAGTGACAAATAAAATGCAAGGTAACCTTTTAGCTTGACCATTCTGGTGGCCTGTCTGGAATTCTGGGGTCTTCTTCTCTACTATCGGGAATGGGACTGTTTTAACCCCCTGTTCTGTTCCTTGCCATGATGGTTTATAGTGGTTGTCAAATTGACTCACCCTGAAGACAAATCTCCAGGCTTATCTGTGAAAGTTTCTACGCTGGGACTTTGAGGTGGGACAATGGACACGAGCGAGCGGCAGCACTTCATGAGCTGGGGTCTGGGACTAAACGAAGGGGAGAGGTCAAGCTGAGCATCCATGCTCTCCTGCCTCTGCTTCCTGACTGTAGGCGTGACACAACCAGCTGCCTCTAGGTCCATCTCTCAGTTCCAGGCCAGCTTTATCTACACAGGAAATTACAGCTAGCCAGTGGTATATAGTGAGAACCTTTCCAAAATAATAATAATAATAATAAAGAATAAAAAATAAAAATAAATCTTTTCATTAGCAATGGACAGTTACAAATCAAGAGTGTAAATGGAAGCTGGGTGTGGTGGCGCATGCCTTTAATCCCAGCACTCGGGAGGCAGAGGCAGGTGGATTTCTGAGTTCAAGCCCAGCCTGATCTACAGAATGAGTTCCAGGACAGCCAGGGCTACACAGAGAAATCCTGCCTCGAAAAACCAAAAAAAAAAAAAAGAGTGTAAATGGTTAATACTGGAAAGGGCTGTACCCTGGGTCATGTGGCTGAGGGTGTGGGTAGGGGCAAGAACGAGATCAGTCTCATGAAATGTTCCAAGACCAGAAAGAAGAAAGAAGGAGTTCTCAATCAACTGCTGGTTTTTATTTCTCCTCTGTTAGATAAAGGAGTCACCAAAGGTTGTGAGTGTGTTTAAATGTGAAGGATCATGGGAGTGGCAGGCCTCAAAGGATCAAAGCAGGGCTTTCATTAGAAAAAGACTCGTCAGAACAGATAAGATAGGCCTGAGCAGAGGGCTCCCATTGACACAGGAGGTATCAATTTTAAAATTATTCCAGATGGTCATGTTCTTCAGGTGGCAGGCAGTCTTGGTCGCACAGCCCATGGCTTGTATCTCAATGAAGTCTTGGTTCTCTTTCATTTCTGTTAGTGAAAAGAACCAAGAATCACTCCTCTCTCGTTTCATCTCCCCCTCCTCACCCACATCCTTTGAAAGGAAACTGTGCCAGAATGGTCCAGAATCCACCACGCCCACCTCTGTGTGAGATCATGAGCAACCACTCCATCCATATAGAAGCTGGGCCTTCTTGTCCTCTGGCCCCACTGTCTCTTCTGTATAGAAGGAACCTTAAAATGGCCCCTGTGTCTCAGACACAAGACTAACAGTGAGGCCTCTGGGTACCCATTCAGCAGGACAGATGAGCTGGATGCAGGTGAGGATGGAGGCCAGGTGCAGGGTCTCAGTTGTCGGCTAAAACCCTTCAGGTGTAACTTGTCTTCCCCATTCTACCCTTTCTTTCCTTCCCAACCTGGAGGGAAATATTGTGGATCTCTCACAAACTGACATCCTTCTGAGGGCTCTGAGTTCCCTCTGAGGATAACTATAGAATACACGTGACATCTCTTTCCCAAGGTAAGATGAGGTAGAAGCCTGTCTCACTGTGGATGGTTTGAATCATCTTTTGAATTCTGTGATGCCCTATTTTTCTCATTCACATCGACTCATCTGGACAAAGGGCCCATCCCTTGCTTGCCCCAGGACTTCTTGTCTGTCAGAACTCTTTCTGGATAAAAGTGCAGCTTGCCTCCTGTCCCATCAAGCTCCCAGTCCACCATTTAATCAGCTCCCAAAAAGCCACTGAGCCTATGGTCCCATGAAGTTTTCCATATATTGTTCAGGAAATAGTTGCCAGCCCCTCCGTCTGGCTGTACATTCCAGAAAGAAAAATCCTACAGTTCTTTCCCAAGTTCCTGTCTCAATGGCAAATGGGCCCTGTCAGGAGCCACCTAGGAAAGGCTAAGGCTAGCAAATGACTTTTATGAACTTGGCCCACCATTTTAATTTGCTTTGTTTTGTTTTGGTTTTTGTTTGTTTGTTTTGTTTTGTTTTGTATGGTCTGTGATAGGTGAGTTCTGAGAGACAGGGACCAAGAGACTTCATCCCTAAATTGCTTCTTCCTGTTGATATGCCTATCCTATCACTATTACATAGTCTAACACTCCCTGGGCATCCGCCTAGCCGATTGGGCAAATTTCCTGCAGATCAACATGAAAATGAACTTTTATGAATTAATGCTGACTAGATAAATGATTTTATAGAACTCCTGGTTTGATTCACATGATTTTTTTAAAAAAGAATGTCTTAAGAAATGTCTTTAGGAGCCGGGCGTGGTGGCACATGCCTTTAATCCCAGCACTCTGGAGGCAGAGACAGGAGGATTTCTGAGTTCGAGGCCAGCCTGGTCTACAGAGTGAGTTCCAGGACAGCCAGAACTATACAGAGAAACCCTGTCTCAAAAACCAAAAAAAAAAAAAAAAGAATGTGTAAGTAAAGGCCACATAATAAAGAAATACAACATGACTAGGGCAGCAGAGAACTGGCCTGACCAGGGGCACAAGCCCCTTCCAGTCTGCACCAGCACTGAGTCACCTAAGGCATGGATTTGGTAGATACCCCCATGGTCCCTAGTGGACTGCCCAACCGATCTTAGGATCACTGGTGAGTGGAACACAACTGCTGCTCCAATCTAATAGTGACAAGCCTGTAACAGCAAGAACAAGGACACCAGAGCCTTTCCTGACCAGAGGCTCAGGTTCCTTTTAATCAGTTCAGGTTTACCTTGGTTTCAAA
>NC_034603.1:26340648-26348515 GCF_900095145.1 Mus pahari | reverse complement strand
GGAAGAGAGGCCCCTTGGTCTTGCAAACTTTATATGCCCCAGTACATGGGAACACCAGGGCCAAGAAGAGGGAGTGGATGGGTAGGGGAGCCAGGGAGGGGGAAGGGTATAGGGGACTTTGGGGATAGCATTTAAAATGTAAATGAAGTAAATACCTAATAAAAATTGGGAAAAAAGAAATACAATGAGCTTTCATAATTACACTAAAAAGAGATATAGGGCTTGGGACAAATTTGTGTTCAAGGAAATACATTCAGGCCCAAGGATGAAGCCATGGGTGTGCAATGTGATATGGCAAGGCCATGTAAAAACTGGTGCTTTGAACTGACAGTGAGCTTACAGTATGAAACACTGCTTTCAACTTGTTATTGATGCCTTTCTGTAGCTCTTCTTTTTTGTAACACTTTATCTATGAGGTAATTCTTTCTTACATAGAGACCTTTTTCTTCCTAAAAACTATAAAAAGCTGAAAGCAATAAAGAAGGTAGTGTAGCCGTTTCTGTGTTGTCTGAGGGACTTCCTTCCTTTGCTTCCTTTTCTCTCAAGTTCAGAAAGAGTTAATGAGCTCCCAGCCTCTTGTCTGGCCAGTCAGGGGCTCCTGTCTGACTTGGCAGAAAAAGGAGCACAAGCAATACATCCTTACCTAATTCCCTGCTCCTGGACAGCATATGTTAATCACAAGAAACCAGAGCTTAATTAAGCACAAATAAGAAGAGAGTTACAGAGTAAAACATTAGTGCTTATTTCCAGCACTAATTTAACATTAGTTAAATTTCCAGCACTTATTTAAGCACCTAACAGTAGGAAAGAGTTGAGTTTTTCAATGTTTAATAAAGCACAGAGAGTTATAAAATAAAGATACAGTGTTTACTAAGGCACAGAGAGTTAAGGAACAAAGAAGCCAGCGGTTTTCAGCCATAGAAGAAGCAATTGAGTGTTAAGTTTCCAGATCTCAGCTTCTGGCCCCCAATACAGAGAGAGTTACAAGGCTGCATGCCATCTGTCTTTTGACCTTCGTCCAATGCTGTGTTCTGCCTCAGCTCTGAACCCCAAGAGGCCAGGTCAAGCCCCTGGCAGGATCCTCTATAACATATATAATTTTCTCTTAATAAAAAATATTTATGTTTTTCTAAATTTTGAGCGACACCAGGTCAAACTTGAGCACTTGGGCATAGGCTTCGGCTGCCACATTGGCAGCAGTGGTAAAGACATCTGGCCCTGAAGTGCCATCACCTTACACTTCCAGGACACCACAGCAGCACAGGTACACAAATCTGACTCCTCTATGGGGAGCAGTTACATTCCTTCACCCCCATCTCTTCCCTTCCACCCTTAACTCTTGCCTCCCAACAAATGACTCCTTCCAAACCTTAGAAGCCCCATACGACCACTTTCTCCGTGTGGAGACAGGTTTCAAAGATGCCCCACACAGTCTCTTGGCAGCTCCCATCCATGTCCAATCAGGGTTGCTCTAAACTACCAACAGACTACGAGAGGAAATGATGTGTCACTTCTGAGATAGAGCAATAAATCCACAGCTCCCCGACTCTCTCTGTGTGTCTCTACTTTACATCTGCTCTGAGGAAAGCCAGCAGTTAACCATGAGAACGTTGCAGTAGACAAGGAAGAGACCATAACTGACAAATGAACACAGCAACCTCGAAACACCCCGGGGCCAGGCCCATGCACCTGGACATTCTCTGGTTACAGACCCACACATACTGAGATGTAACAAATGGTCCACTGTTTTCAGTTGCTACATTTGACATGATTCAATACATAATGAGGAGTGACCTGCTGTGTCTTTAACAAAACATTCGAGGGAATAATCATACCTCTGCCAGTAGCCTTAACACACATCGTCTCTGCCCCCGTGCACTCGAGTAAAACTGGTCTACATATGCCACGTTCACTGAAGCAGGCAGGACATTCAACACCATTGGGTTCTGAAGATAATGCAGGCACTGAATGGAGAGAAAAGTTTTCATCTTGGGAAATAGAAGAAACAGCTGAGAACACATCTCATCTAATACTAATAATAATCTAATAATAATAATCTAATACTAATAATACTCATCTAATACTAATAATAATGAGAACTGCTCATCTAATACAGGGGTTTTCCACAATTCTACCAAAAAGCATTGCAGTGAGGAGCTGGGAGGAGGCTCAGGGGAAGGCACTCGGGTGTGAGCCCCAGGAAGGACCTCACAGGAAGTCAGAGCTGTCCTCACCTTCATCAGTTATTCTGCTCTCTGCCTTGGAGGGAAAGTTCTAGATAATGGGAGAGGAGAGGATCTGTTTTCTTTCTTTTATTTTTTTCTTTTCTTTTTTTTTTCGAAGCAACGAACAGAATTTTATTCTTTCCGTGATAGACAATGTGAAGACAAAGGAGACAAAGGCAACCCTGACTCCTCCCACAAATGAAGGTTCAACATATGAAAATGTATGTAACGAAAAAAATCAGAGAAATGTAACTATTCAGATACTTGCATCATGATACAATGTACTTAAAAAAAAAAAAAACAGAGCAGTATTTTTGTAATGGTGAGTGTAACTCTGATGGTAATTTAAAATGCCAACGCAATCCCAGCACTCGGGAGGCAGAGGCAGGCGGATTTCTGAGTTCGAGGCCAGCCTGGTCTACAAAGTGAGTTCCAGGACAGCCAGGGCTATACAGAGAAACCCTGTCTCAAAAAAACAAAAAATAAAAAAATAATAGTAAAATAAAATGCCAACGCACTCCTTTTTCCTATCCTCCCCCGTAACCTGGACTGAGGGTTACAGAATTGCAAAAACATACAAATAGAAACACAGTTAGTGCGCATAGACAAATAACTCTCCTTATTTTAATGCATCAAGATGCAAATATTGAATTCAGGAATTCGAGTCACTGTTATATGCCAATAAATAAAGCAGGCCAACAATACTTTTATAATTAAACCCAAGTAACATACTAAAAATATATGTGTATATATGTATGTATGTACACCACACTTATTTTGGGGAAAAAGGTGTCTTGGTGAAAATGATCCTGAAAATATTCACTGATGAACATTATAGACAAAACATTCTATGTAAAAAAAAAAAGAGAAAAGTATTTCTGTGCAGTCCCCTGTGTTCATTCCACATGAAAACTACTTTTGCACTGACATGGTCCTAAGACAATTCCCTTCACAGTGGTGTTTACTCTCTCAACAGCAAGATCGGCAGCACAGACAGAGGTCACGCAGACAGCCTGACACACCTGCTGTTCAAAGGGTGAGGGATGACCCAGGTGTGGGCCACACACACCTGTGCTCCCAGCTACTCCAACGTTGGAGGCTGAGGCAGGAGAACTGCTTGAACTTAGAAGTTGAGGACAAGCTTCCAAAACGCAGCAAGACTACGTCTCACCAAAACAAACCGTAAACCTGGGCTATTAAATAGGTGAGAAAAGGCTGATGGCCAGAGGGGCAGAGCAAAGCAGTTAAGCCATGAGATGCACATTAGAGAAAATCCCCAAGACCAATTCCTGCCATCTAACCCCCACTCAGTCTACCTCACAGGAGAAGGGCCTGTGTGTAGCTCAAACCATTTCCAAGGAGCAGAGCTCTGTATACAAAGGAAAGGCAAACATCAGTGCTGTGCCCCAGCACAGTGAGATGAGCCCTCGGAGAAGCAACAAGACCTGGGGCAGATCGTAGAGGTTCAGAGACAGTTATACTCACCCTTAATGAGCTCTTTGTTACAGTGTTCAGTGTGGCAGCAGCGACGGTCATATCTGAACACCCAATGCCTCCCCAGTGTTGCAGAGAATGCCAGTCCAGTACAACTGTCGTCAGAACAGCCTTTCTGCTCAACTGTTTGAAGTGCTGTGAAGCAAACCCCACCACCATCACCAAGAATTGTTCTCTTCTGAGACACAGAGGACAAAGCATCCAGGGATAACGAGTCTGTCCCTTCATTCTCTCTGTCTTTATATTTCTTTACTCCAAGAGTCCCTCTGTGATTACTTAAGAGAACAAATCAACAGAGGGACAGTTTGGTGCCATGGGGATGGGGCCCAGTGGTAGATTGTTCACTTAGCATGCATGGTGCCATGAATTTGATCCCTAGCATGGAAAAAAAAAAAAAACGTGTGGACTCACTCCTCACTCTCCAGTAGCCCTGTGAGGTTGATTTGAGAAACAGAACCAGGGTCTCTCAGCTCTATCCTTAGTGACCACATCCAGTATCATCATCCCCACTACTTCCCAGAAGCCCACATTCCCAGCTCCATCCTTGAAGGAGCCGACGGTAAACTAGAACACTGTAAGACTGAGAACTGGCTTACTTGGGCCTTTCAATTCCAGCCATTGGGAGAAACAACCTTGAGAGGATTCACAAGTGTTTGAATTAGGATCGCATTCTTCACTAAGGCATGGTTTTTCTTGTATACAAGCATAGCTCTCTGCAAAGAGGAAATAAACATGTTCAGAAAGTCATCCCACATCTCTCCAGCTACCAACAACCTTGCCCAGGGGTCAAGGAGCCTTGAATGTGGAAGGGACCCCTGGAGGCTTGAGTGGTCCATGGAGTTCCCCTAAGGCATCTTACTGCCCAACTCCCACTTTTCCCATCCTTGAAACAAAAAATTGCCTTGTTCCTCTTACCCACAGAGCTGACAGAGAAGTGAGAGATGATGCAGATGGCAAGGAGGCTCTTCAGGACCAAGAACCAGGACATGGTGACTCCCACGAACACTGCATAAGGGACAAGTAAGGACAAAGTAATCAGGGCTAAGGGGCTCAGCTTTTGCAACCCAGCAACCCAAATGCCAGGCAATATTGTCTGTTAGTGTTCCATTCATTCATTCACTCATTCATCATTCTTTCTACAAGCTAAATTTTATGAAGCACTGGCTTTATACCAGATGTGGCCATTTAGAAAGATGCAAAACTGGAAAAGATGCTACATCCATCACCAAGGTAAGAAGGCAAGTACCATCCTTCCCTGGGAAGAAATTTTGCTCAGGAAGCATTCCTCTTGCATGGCTCTGGAAGGTACTAGATCTCCTTCCACTGCTGAAGAGGCTGAGTGGGTCAAGAAATTACTCCTCTGGGGAACAGGTAGAGGCTCTCTATGTGCTAGAAAGTTCTGGGCCATTGTGCTCATCAGCCCTTTAGCTAAGGACACGGATTCACCACTTCCAGAGCCACCATTTCACAGAGAGCTGGTCCCCCACCGCCATTTGTCACAACTACACAATAAGAAATGTCCACCGAGAATTATTCCTGATGTATTCCTGAGGAGAGAAAATCTAGTGTTCTCAGCTAGAGACAGAAGGAAAGGACCATGTGGGATGAGAGTCGAGGACAGGCTCTCTCTCTATCCTCACTGCTACTGACTTCTATAGCCAGTGGCCATTCTCTCAAAGGTTAAAACACTGTAAACTAATAGCATCTTCACTTGCAGCCGAAGTGCAACTGAACTCCCAGAGACAGAGACCATGAGGACAGTTCTTCCTGTGCCTCTGGTTGGCAGAGGAAGAAAGGGGGTGCATACCAAGGCCTCAGAGCCTCTGTGAGCTATTCAGGGGTCTTCTGTGTTCGGGAGTTATGAAACAGAGCTTGGCCATCGTGTGTGTGGCTAGCATTTTCTCAGGAAAAACTTCAGCATCGCTTCAGTAAAGTCCCATCCCTTCCTTTATCCTGGACACATATGCATTTCTGCAGGTGAGGGGCTGTGTTTCTTTACATTTTCTTCCTCTTTCTGTCTATTTTTATGCCAAACTCTTGTAAGGACAAAAAGCACTACATTTCTTTGCAATGGGAAGAAGGGATAAGCTAGGGGAACTCACGCATCCTCTACCCTTCCTGCAATCATCCAGATTTTGGTCACATCCTCTCCAAGTCCAGGCCTGTGTGTTGTGTGTGAGGGCAGAGAGGACCTTCCTGGGAAGCCGATGTGCTGAGTGTGGAAGAAGGTGGGGGCTGCAGGAAAAGCATGACAGGGACGTCCAGATGCCTCAGAAGTCGGTGTGTAGAGGTATAGGGGGAGAGAAACCGGGATTCTGGGCAAGGGGAAGGGTCCTGTTGCCCACGCCAAGTTGACGAGAACTTCGGCAGACACAGAAGCACGTTCTTGGAGGTGTGCCACACCCTGGGTGTGGCAGGTGAAGATGACCCCGATGCCTGATCAGGAATCCATTGTCCATTCCAAGGAGTGCTAGTTAGGGAGCAACCTACTATCAAGGCCTCTAAGATGACGATGATCAGGGTTGGCTGGGCTAATCCTGATGGTCTTCCTAGGATTATATCACCAGGGCCCCCTTAAATTTTGCCAGCCTAGAAAAGAATCCCCAACTCCCTGCCTTGTAGAAAATTGTGAGTTTCCTGACAACCCAGCTCCAAGCCACTTACCTTGACATCCTCTGCAGGACCCTTAGTCAATGCCCAAGGCTGTACATTTCATTCCTCTCTTACCTGTTCAGATTATGAAGGCTTCTAGCTCTGGACCATATCTCCCTGACCAGCTGAGGAAGCTGGAGATAGGGAAGGTTTCTGCAAAGAAGATGTGAGGCTAAGAGGTCAGGCTTACAGCAGAGCCCCTGGGATAAGACTTCTGAATAACCTCAGCTGGGCTGTCACTTACTGCCAGTGGCCTGGATTCTACACAGCAGGCCAGTCAGGAATACACTTGCTTGTCTCTGTGAACAGCAACCTGAAGCCACTGTCACTTATCAGTGAAGAGCAAAGCACACCACCCCCACTGGCCAGGAACTACCCAATTGTGTGACAACTTCCTACTCCCGGGCCAAGGCGTAGTGAAATCTCAGAGGGTGATAACCAAACAGGTATGTGCTAACCTGTGATCCCTGTAGGGAAGGTGGCAGATGCAGTTGCATGAACGTGAGTGCTTTCTGGAGACCTGGAGGATTCTCCAACTTTGTTTCCTATCCCATGCACATTTGGCTTCAGAATGGTCCCACAGACCCCCCTCAAGGACTCTCCATCCCATGCTCATTCTTGGGACCAGAAACATCATAGTTCAGACTGTGGCAGGCAACAGGGCATCTGCAGAGAGCCAGATACCCAGAGATAAGAGACAGTCTTTCTCAGGCCGTGGTATCATCCTGTGATCTGACAACCCTGAGTTGCAGGTGAGCCTTTATCCAATGGGAGTCTTAAGCAGCCCCTCCCCTCTTCATGGGTCTCCTCTCATTGGAGGAATCTGATACCTGAGCCTAGTGTCTGTAAGGAAAGAGGGCTGGGCTCCATCTTGGGAGATATCTGACTTCCAGAACATCGGAGCCAAGCCTGCTGAGAGGCGATGTATGAATCGCAGACTTCAAGATGTTATTGAAAAATCAGAGCTTAGGCCTGACAGCTTTAATCAGCCAGGTCTGACGCCTATTAATAAAGCCAATTAACAAGTAAAACTAAAGAACATAAAAAAAAAAAAAAAAAGAGGTGTATTCAATATGGCCACACTGGGAAGAGGGACAAAGAGGTTGGTGACCTACCTCTCAAGTCTCTCTTTAGGATCATCATGAAGTTAATGCTTAAGTATAGAGCCCGTTATGTGCCTATAGTAGTCCAGGCCAAAGCAGGAACTCCCCCTCACCCCCGCATTACTCTCTAGGCTCCAGTCTCTCCTGTAAGGCAATTTAGCAAATTATCAAAACTGAAATATTTTCTAGGAGGCACATCTACCTCTGGCTGAGGTCTTTTTCTTCTGTCAGCATCAGATTCCTCAGAGACTCTCACTCCCTTGGTGGAAGGGGGGAACCCAAGTGTCTCCCTAGAATGTCCTCCTTCCTGCCCAGCAGGCCAGTTACATTGGGCGGGGTGAGTGTGTGTGTGTGTGTGTGTGTGTGTGTGTGTGTGTGTGTGTGTGTGTGTGT
>NC_034603.1:26321752-26338963 GCF_900095145.1 Mus pahari | reverse complement strand
TGTTTTACAAATTGTATCTTGGGTATTCTAGGTTTCAGGGCTAATATCCACTTATCAGTGAGTGCATATCATGTGAGTTCTCTTGTGATTGGGTTACCTCACTCAGGATGATACCCTCCAGATCCATCCGTTTGCCGAGGAATTTCATAGATTCATTGTTTTTAATAGCTGAGTAGTATGAGATTGTACTTGAAATGATGAAATCGAGAATGGGAAGTGAGATTCTAAAAACACTGGGAGTCGTCTAATACTCTTACCACAGAGTCGACCAGTGTTTGAGGAGATAGATATTATTTTCAAGATGTAAGTGTAAAACAATGTATACCTGTGTTGAAAAACGACAGCTTACTCCACAAATATAAGTACTTTTTCTTTGTCAAAACATACGCATTGTGTGTGTGTGTGTGTGTGTGTGTGTGCAATGTATATATGTATACGAAAAACAGTAACGAAGGATATGAGGGCAGAGGCATCCAAGGTGGCACACTGCATCCAGACGGCATTTTTAATCTTTAGCAGCCGCCCCATCAACAAAGTGACCAAAGAAAGGGGAGTGTGCTGTGGTGGCGGTGAGTTGGCAGACACCTGTGTAGCATGCATTTGGCTCGATTCTCAGCACTTCATAAACCTGGGCATGGTGAGAAGCACCCATAATCGCAGCATTCAGGAAAAATACAAGGCTAGCGTCATCCTCAGATACCCAGCAAGTTTTAGACCATGTTGAATGACATAGAACAAAGTCTTAAGAAAGGCAGAGCGGGAAGGAGGTTTTTGACTTTAAATGAGAGCTGTTTTCACCAAGGCTTAGTATTTAAATAATCAAACAATATCTGACCAGTTTGAAAAGCCAAGACGTTGATCTGCAAGTACTTCAGGTTATACAGAGTACATCCCGAGCCCCCCAAGGTTGTTGTAATAAGGGACATGTGGGGGGGGGAGGGAGGAGAGAGTTCCTGCCTGCCCTTTGCTCCTTGGAGGAACAACTGGTGTGTTCCTGAGACAGAGTCGAGTCTCAGAAGATTCTGAATTACACAGTCACACAAACCCTCTCCAGCTGGATGTGCAGTTCCATAGTCGTCCAGCACAGACAAGAGAAAAAAATAGATACAGACACAGTACTCAAACAGGAACAATGGAGACAATCATAAGGGAGCTCCCAATGGCAACAGCGGAAGACACAGGTAACAGAAGGTCATGTTCTCCAGGCATTCTCATGTCTGGGATCACTGGGTCATCCAGTCCATACAGTTCAGCACCACACCTTGGACTGCTAGCCTTCCTCAGCAAACTTCCATGTTCAAAACTGTCACAGAAACTTCAACCTAAATTCCTTGCTGACAGAAACACTCTCACACTTTCCCACGAATTCTCTCTTTCCTCCTCTCCCTCTCCCTCCCCTTCTTTTTCCCTCTCCTTCTTTCTTCACCTCCCCCTCCCCCTCCCCTTCCTCCTCCCTCTCCCTCTCCCCCTCCCCCTCCCCCTCCCTCTCCCTCTCCCTCTCCACCAGTATAAGGAGCCATAGGGAAGTTTGATCTCTTTTCTGCACATGCATAGGCAGTTACATGCAGGATGGCACCTCAGTTTAACCCCATGCACATTAGAGATCACATGTTCCTTCATAGCCTGGTGCACGGACCCTTCACCTTACATCAAACTCAGCCAGTCATCAAAGAGGCAGATCAGCATCCAGGGCTCCTCTTACATCAATCTGTTCATTAGCTCATGGCCCAGTCCATGGCTACTAGCTAATCCTTCTGGAAGCATGCATTCAGCCTTCTGACCACAAACCAATATAGCATTCAGAACATTTCAGCAGAACTTTAAAAAGAAAATTACTGCAAGCAAACTTGAGCTCCCATAAACGAACTAGTTTTTCCATTAGTTAGAAAGCAGGTTTGAACTATGCTGTCTGATTGGTGTGCAAAGAAATGGGCCCACACTTCAGGAACATGAAAGACCTTTGAAACATGATCTAGGCAAGATCTTTATTTCTTTACTATCATTGTATATTTCTACATGCACGGTGTAATAAACAGTTTTTGAAACATTTTTTGCCACAAACCCCGAACTCCGACCGGCAGAGACGGAGGAAAAATGGACACACACACACACACACACACACACACACACACACGCCAAGGCAGGTTTCAAGCAGCTTCTTTCTCCAACAGCTTTCTCCAACTCCCCTCTCTCAAACAGGTTTTTCCCCAAAGCATTCTCAAACAGCTTTCTCTTTCCCCAACCTCCTTCTTAAACAGCTTACTCCAAAAGACAGCGTTCTCCTCCCTCCCACCAGGGCACATCCTGGTTTTCTCAGTCCTCTGACCTAATCCCTCCCCCCTCTCCTGATCCTTTCAGAGTTCAGCCAGGGAGGCCAGGCCTTCTTCCTTGGGTGGAGTCTGCCAGCCACCATTCCAGATAAGCAGTATTTTCAAAATAGACAGAACACTACGAAAAGACCAAATCTAAAAGCCATAGGTAGAAAAGGAAAAGAATGTTGTTCTGAAGACATAGAAAATATTTTTAATGTAATTTTTATTAACTCTTTGGGAATTTCACATTATGCACCCCAAAACCCCACATTTGCCAGTCCTTCCATACCTGTTCTCTACCCTTGTAGCCTCCCCCAAAAGTAAATAAATTTAAAAAATTAGAAAAGAAATAATTCTCCATCAACCTCAGGGTTTCTGCACCACTCAGCTCCTCCATCTTTCCCCATCTCCATCACATACCCCTTAGCTGTAGCAGTACTGGAAGTTGCAGCATTTCACACAGTACAACCCGTTGCGCAAACAGCCCTATTTGCAAATGTTCATTGCAATGAATCATCAGGCCAGTTCCAGACCTTGGCTTCTGCTATAACATCAGTACTGGACCCTCATAGAGACCCTCAGATATCATGCTATTGCCTTACATTGTTGGGATGAGCAGGACTTGTCCCTTCACGCACTCTAGCAACACTTAGATGGGGAAGATGTTGGGTGGGTGACAGTATCTATGCAGAAAATGCTATGGCAAGCAGGCGAGTTCTCTGGAAATGGTCCACCGGTTTGCATGGCAGTGATGTGTGCACTCTGAGAGGCATGGACCCCAGAGACTCTGCCCGGGACTATTTCTCGCTGATATGCCTTTCCTGCCACCAGTACAGAGCCTAATGATTCCTGAGCATCAGCCCATGCTACTGGACAAATTTTCTGCAGATCAATATGAAGATGTACTTTCATGTAATAATGCTGTTTAGACAAATTGATGACTTTATAATTCCTGATAATGATTTTATAGGACTCCTGAATTGATTTAAGTACTTTAAGCCCCCTGTAGAATAAAAAGCTACAGAGTTCTAGGTCACAAGCTAATCACACTAAGAAAAGAAAATAAGCTTGGAACAAATTTACAATTAAGGAAAAACATTCATTCTAAGTCAGGTCCAAGGATGGAGCCACAGGTGTGCACTATGATAAAACACGGCCATGTAAAACTATTGCTTTGAACTTATAATGAGCTTATAGAATGAAATGCTGTCTTGAACTAATAATCTACATTCTGCTGCAACTCCCTTTTGTCAAACATTTTATCTATGGGTATTTTTTTTCTTTTACAGACAACTTTTGTCTAAAAAGTTATAAAAAGCTGAAAGCGAAAATAAACGTTTGGTGAAGCCCTTTCCTGCTTTATCGCATTGTGGGGGGAGGGGCTTAACTTTCTTTCTTTCCCCTTCTCTCTAGTTCACAAAGAGTTAATGAACTCTGAGCCTCGCCCTGTTTGCCAGCCAATCCTGAACAATAGCAACTAACCAGATCACTCAGAGCTCCCAGGCATCCATGGCTCCAGGTACACATAGAGCAGAGGATGGTCTTATCTGGCATCAATGGGAGGGGAGGCCCTTGGTCTTGTGAAGGCTTGATGCCCCATTGTAGAGGGATGCTAGAGCAGTGAGGGAGGAGTGGGTGAGTGGGTGGGGGAGCACCCTCATAGCTGCAAAGGAGAGGCGGAAGTAAGGAGGACATCATTTGAAATGTAAACAAATAAAATGATTAGCCAAAAAAATGAGTAAAGAGACCAAGTAACTGAGTCTCTCTTTTTTTTATATTAGATATTTTATTTACATTTCAAATGCTATCCCAAAAGTTCCCTATACCCTCCCCGCGTCCCCCCCCCCGGCCCACTTCTTGGCCCTGGCATTCCCCTGTGCTGGGTCATATAAAGTTTGCAAGACCAAGGGGCCTCTCTTCCCAATGATGGCCGACTAGGCCGTCTTCTGCTACATATGCAGTTAGAGACACGAGCTCTGGGGGTACTGGTTAGTTCATATTGTTGTTACACCTATAGGGTTGCAGCCCCCTTCAGCTCCTTGGGTACTTTCTCTAGCTCCTAAGTTTCTCTTTCTAATCCACACATACACACACACACACACACACACACACACACACACTGCTATCAGCAGGAGTTAATTCCAGAAGCTATCAGCCTTTGGCTTCAGGAGAGCAAAGGAAAGCCACATTGCCAGGAGCTGTTAATTTTGGCTTCCAGGACAGTAAGAAAGAGTTCATTGCCAAAAGTCATCAGCTTTTGGCCTCAGGGGAGGAAAGAGAGTTCATTGCCAGAAGCCAGCAGCTTCTGGTCACTCTGATGATATATCCCACTCATTTCCTGGGTGTCAGGGGTGGGAGGGGACTTTGACAGGGAGACCAACTCAAAGCCCTGGATCTGGGCCTAGGTGGAACTTGAGCTGGTCAGCCTGCTGTCTGTCCCCAAATGCACGCCACCAGAGCATGCTCTCCTGCTGCCCAGCTGAGAGGCAGGCCAGCTCTCCCATGCCCACACCATCAGGGCCTGCACCCTTGCCTTTAGGTCAGTGCTCCTGCATTCTTGCCACCAAGGCCAGCTCTCCCACATTGCCAAGGCAAGGGGCGGGGCCAGCTCTCCAGAGTGCATAGCTGGGGAGGGGCCAGGAGAAGATATTTTAGTAAAATCATATCAGTAAATGGTAGTTAAACAAGAGAGTAATAAGGAAACATTAAACACTAAAATTCTACAAAATGCTGTAAATTAATACATACCTCTCAATAATTTATCTTAATATTATTGCTCTTAATTCCACACTTTAAAAAATAGTCTATCAAGTTGAATTAAAATACAGAATTTATGATTTTGTTACCTCAAAGAACAAACTTTGTGATAAAAGATGGATACCAAATTTGGAGTGAGAACACAGAAGGAATGTGGCAAGCATGGAGCTAGAAAGCAAGCAGGTCATCATTATTTTGAAATCTGACAAAATAAACCTTAGCACAACTAATCAGAAGAGATAAAATCAGTATCCCCAGAGCTGTGTCTCTAGCTGCATATGTAGCAGAAGATGGCCTATTCGGCCATCATTGGGAAGAGAGGCCCCTTGGTCTTGCAAACTTTATATGACCCAGCACAGGGGAAAGCCAAGGCCAAGAAGTGGGAGTGGGTGGGTAGGGGAGCAGGGGTGGGGTGGGGTACAGGGAACGTTTGGGATAGCATTTGAAATGTAAATAAAGAAAATAATAAAATAAATAAATAAATAAATAAAAAGGCAAAAAAAAAAGTCACCTCGCTACAATTAAGAAAATTATCCATCAAGAGGGCATTAGAATTCTGAACATATACTCAGAGTAAACATGGGTGTACCAAATTTTGTAAAATACTACACCTGGATGATCAGAAATAAGTTTTCTTCTTTTCCCAATTCCAACCTAGTATTTGTTTTCTTGATAATAGCCTTCTAACTAAGATAGCTCAAAGTAGCTTAAACTCTAATTCCTATGCTAGCTAAGGATGTGGAATACTGTTTGCATTTCTTCTCTTGAGAATTCTGTTTGGTTTATTAACCCATTTTTTATTTGTTTTATTGCTGTTTAGGTTTTTGGGGTTTTAGGTTTGTCATCTGTCTGTCTGTATGTCTGTCTGTCTGATTGTTTGCTTTAGATCTTTGTATATTATAGGTGCTAATCTTCTGTCAGATATAAAAGTGCAAAAATCTGGCTGTAAAAGGGAGATACTAAAAGGTTCAAAGTCCAAAAATTTTAAGTTGAAAGACTCCCCTCCCAACCCCGTGCCTGAGAACATAACTGTATTTGGAGACAGTCTTCCCAGAGGTCTTTAATGTGATCTCCATCCAATAAAGCAGGTGACCTTGTAAGAACAGAGATTGGGACCCAGATGTACACAGCAGTCAGACAACATAAAGACACAGGGAGAAGATGATCAGCTAAAACCTGATGGTGTAAGACTGAAAAGCCTTACGTCCGGGATGTCCCACTCACAGAGACAAAGACACAGAGATTCATGCAAAAAGCAAGAGGTTTATTAATCCAGCATGCTGGGGTCGTCCTGAAATCAGGATAGAAGCGACCCTGAGTAGCTAAAGCACACACCTTTTATACATTCTTTAGAGCAGTTTTCAGTCACAGTTAAGGTTGGCAGCTTATCATTGGTTAACCTTTAACAGCATTGATGGGGGCAAACTTAAGGAATGGAGACGGTGTGAGGCTTTCTAAACTATCAGATGACCATCCCTTTGCTCACCTGGCAGTGAGGCAAATTCTGGGAAAAGAACATCTTGACGTTTACCTAACCTTTTACTGGTGTCTTACAACAGTGGTCATTTTGAACTACCACAAATCTTACAGCAGCACAACCCTCAGAGAAACCAGACCTTCCAGTACCAAACTGCATACATACATCCAGCATCAGAATGGGGAGAACGTGAGGCCATGTTCCTGCCCTCCATCTGTGGTACAGTGTACAACCTGTATACACTAGTACTTGGGGAGCTCAGAACAACTATATAAAATAGCTTCAACTAAAATCTCCAGACAGACCCAATGTTTTCACCAGGGATGTATAACAGGCAACCATATGAGGTCCAGGTTACATGGCCTATAGCTTGTTCTAGGACAGCCAGGGCCACAGAGAGAGACCCTATCTCAAAAGAAAAGAAAACAGCATTATATACCAGTGTGCCATGTGGTTTGGGGTGATGAAAGGCTGTGGAGTTATTGGCTGTGGAGGCTGCAAACATTGTGAATGTACCCACCGTCACCCCTGCACATGAACATGATCACTCTGATCTGGACAGTAAGTGGTTGCTTATTGATTGTTTTCTCAGGGGATGGAGAAAGAAGTGTGTGTGTCACAAAACAGTGACATGAGAAAGGTATTAAACTCAAGGCTGGGAAGCAGAGCAGTGCCAGTGTTTTCCAGTGTTTGTAAAGATTTTATTTTTATGATCAAAGATGCTAACTAATATATCTAGGGACATTTCAGAACTCATCATAAATTATATCCTAATCCCAAGTTGAAATTTACTTAATGGTGTGTGTGTGTGTGTGTGTGTGTGTGTGTGTGTGTGTTTGCAACTTGAGCCAGCAACTCTAAAATCCTGTGTTAACTGCACACAACTGCACCATCTAGTAGAAGACTTGTCTCTTGAAACAGTCTGGTTCCCATGAAATAGGTGTTCTGCCTGAGGGACAAACTTGCTTGTCTGTGGGGGCAAATGTTTCCATTGAGGGCATTTGGGGGCTGATGGTCTGAAAGTCTCTGCTGTTGCTGGGATCAAAGGTGAGTCCAGGCTCTGACTGGAGCGATGCCCTTCAGGAGGCCTGAATAAGATGGAAAGGCTGACCATTAGGAGTCTCAGAAACAGTAATAAGGGTAAAGAGAACCTCATGAACGTCAGCTCAGATGTCTCAGACATGCTACAAACAAAGAAGAGGTTGCTACAGAATGGCTCATAGGGGCCTACAGAGATGGCTCAGCAATTAAAATCATGGTCTTACAGAGAACAGGAGTTCAGTTCTTAGCACCTACATCAAGAATTTCACAATACCTGTAACCGCAGCCGAAGGAGATCTGATACTCCCTTCTGAACTCACCTGGATGCCACTCGCAACACACACACACACACACACACACACACACACACACACGAACACCTGTGCACACAATTTTTAAAATTAAGTAAAACTGAAAATGGATTGGAGTTTTTAAATGCTGAAATACAAAAACATCAAGAAGTCACAGACTTTTGATTCTCACTGAAGGAAGCCCTCCAAGTGTGTGTGTAGGACTGTGGGATGGCCTGAGCCTGGAAGATCAAACCAAGACTTTCAGCAGGAGGAGACTAATCAGAATTGGCACTGTTGAGATGGATGTCGGTCGAAGGCCCACGCTATCCGTAACTGATGAGGGGGTTGGAAGTACAGGGAACCCGCTGGAGCAGAAGGTGCGGATATTTACAAAGTCCAAAACGGTCATATTCAGGTTGCAGGCACTTTCTGTCGCACAGCCCGATCCGACCATCACTACTGAAAGGGGACTACTGCTTCCAGCAGCTGAGAAAAAGACCCAGGAGTTAGTTTCCCCCTTTCTTCTGCCCTCCTCACCCACATCCATTAGGAAAGGAAACTGTGCTAAGGATGGTCCAGAATCCACAACCTCTGCCTCTTGCCTGAGATGTGTGTGTGTCAAGTACCATCCCACGCGTGCAGAGGTCCAGCTTTAGTATCCTCTGATCCTATTGTCTCCCCCAGTTTAGGAGGAACCTTAGTTTAGTTTACAGGGACCCTCGAATCTCAGACACAATCCCAACACTGAGGTCTCTGGATGCCTACTCACTAGGAAAGATGATCTTGAGGCACATGGGGAAAAAGACTAGATGTAGGACTTCAATGTTGACTAAAATCCTTCTAAGGTATCTGTCTATTCTACCCCGGCTCCACTAAGGAAACTGTTGTGGATTCCCCACAAACTGACAACAGAACTCAGCTTCATGAGACAGCCACACGGCAATGCTGCTTCCTGCGTATAGACTTGCGGATACCGAGTGGTGACAAATATTTCCCGTTTCCCCCGTTACATTGTGGCATAATTGGCTGTGTGGTGATAAATGGTGATAAATGAAACACTGTACCCTTGACGGTGAGAAAAGCACGATGCTTGAGGAGAGAATCATACCTGTGCCGATGACGACAACACACTTCTTCTCGTTCCCCGTGCACTTCAGGAGAGTTGGAATACACAGCTTGCCTGCCTCCATATAGCAGGCAAAACACTGAACACCATTGGCTTTTGCAGGCACCTGAGATGCTGAGTGGGGAGATTTAAAAAAAAAAAAAGTATTAATCTTGAGGAATAGACAGGAAACAATAGCTGAGAACATCACTCCCTCACTCACCAGATCCAATATCATTGTTCTTTCATAATTGTTCAAAACAAAACAAAAATACAACTAAAATGACGTAAGAAGAACAGGTAAAGCCAAGTTCCCAAGATCCTTTGGTTATTGATGTACACCCAAATATCTTTACATTTCTTCAGTCTCTTGCCTCTCTACTGTGGCAGGAGAAAAATTCCTAGATATCAGAAAAGAAAATAATCTTCAATCTAAAAAAATGCTGATCAAAGGGTAAGGAATTAGCCAGGTACAACAAACACAGAGAGAGACAGAGACAGAGAGACACAGACAGAGAGAGAGACAAACACAGACAGACAGAGAGAGAGAGAGAGAGAGAGAGAGAGAGAGAGAGAGAGGTGCATGCAGGCACATGCAGGCACACGCTCTCGTGCATGGCTTTTAACAGTCATTCATCTTCCCACCCAGGTACAAGGCTTGTATCTACCCTTGCACTTCCAAAGGACAGTGGCCTCGGGGAAAAGAAAGACTAACGAGCAGCATTTCTGCATCCCAGTGCAGGGAGGAGTCCACAGAAGCCAGAGGAGCCATGGTGCGGGTACCGAGGAGCCATGGCGCAGGTACCAAGAGGGCATGGAGCAGGTACCAAGGGGGCAGAAATGAACTTCACTCACGTTGAGTGTCCAGTTGGTTGCACTTATCAGTAGCGCAGCATCGCTGGTCATATCTAAATGTCCGTTGGTCCCCCAGTGTCGCCGAGAATGCCAGTCCAGTACATTCATCTAGAGAACAGCCTTTCTGCTGGACACTTAGGTTTGTGGACAACTCTGCAGACAACCAAAACCCCTCATAAAAATGTCCCTTCTGAGCCCCAGAGAGAACGAAGCCTCCAGTGTGGAAATAAATCTTGTTCCATCACTGGATACTCTTACCTCTCCAAAGGGACCCTCTGTTTCAGAGAGCAAAGCTACAGGGGGATGATCTGTTACAAAGGGGGTGTTCTGAGGTAGAGCTTAGCGTGCAAGATACTGTGAGTTTGATCCCCAGCACTGCAAGGAAAAGTAGGGGAGGGTGGGAGTGAGCACTCCAAACTGGGTGAACGAGCATGCTGCAGGAGCCAGTGTCTCTGACGCCTTCCGCTTTGACCCCTGTGCTTCATCCCCACCACCCTGAAGCAGCTACACTCCCAACCCCAACCTGAGAGCACGGGAGGATACCTTGAAAGAGGCATAATGGAACAAAGGGTGACTCACCTGGCATTTTAAATTCCTGTATTTGGCTGAAGCAGCTTTTGGAGGTCTCGCATGTGCCCGCGGGCTGACACTGTCCATTTGTGCACGCAGAGTTTTCACAAATGAAACTCTCTAAAGGAAGAAATAAACATGAGCAAAACACCGTCAAAGGGCACTGAAGCCGCTGGTTCCAACATGCCAAGAACCCTGGGAATCAGGGAGCCATTTAGCTCTCCACTCGAGCAGCCCATGCAGCCCACGGTCTACCCACCTCCTCTTCCCATCTTTGGGAGAAAGGGGTCTCTTGTCTACTTCCTCTTTTCTTAAGATTTGATTTATCTATTTTCACTTTATGTGTCTTAGTAGTTTGCATGCATGCGTCTAAGTGCATCACATATGTGTAAGACCAGAAGAGCGTGTTGGATCTCCCAGAACTAGAGTTACAGATAGTTGTGAGTCCTGTGGGTGCTGGGAACTGAACCCAGGTCCTCTGCAAAGTCAGCAAGTGCTCCTAAGCTCTGAGCCGTTTCTCTGGCCCCTCTTTTTGACTCTTACCCACAAAGATCACAGCAAACTCCGTGACAACAAAGACAGCAAGGAGGCTCTTCGAGACTGAGGACCAGAACATGACAACTCCCAAGAACACTGCAGGAGGCCCAGATGAAGATGAAAGGGTCAGAGATACGGGGCTCAGCCATGGAACCAGTATCCCACACACTGGGCTGTGTGGTCCATTAGTTCACTCATTCAGTTGCTCATTTACTTAATTATCCCATAAACCAGAATTTTAAAGCCCTTGCTTTGTGCTACATATGGCTCTTTGAGGGAGCAAAAAGAGAAAAACAAAAACACATTAAAAGTAGCCCTATCTGTCATAGAAGCATCAAAGGAAACCGTCTTCCTCACTTGGGTGGGTCTGAAAGATGGTAGATCTCCTTCCACGAATGAACTGGCTGAATTAGCCAAGAAATTACTCCTCTGGAGGCAGGGGAGGCAGGTAGAGAGACTCTCTATGTACTAGAAAATTCTAGGCAATTGTGTTGAAGAGCAATCAGACCTTTAGCTAAGGACATGGTTTCACCACGAACTTCCTAAGTCAGTTTCCCCCAATAGCTGGCCTTCATCTCCAGGTGTCATGGCCCACCCTAGAAATTCTCACCAAAGAGGATCCCTGCTCTTCTGAAAGGACTGCCGTGAGCTGGAGAGGAAGCAATCTCACCTAGAGAAAGGGTGAAAGGAGGACTTTCTCTGCCTTGTTGTTACTTTTATAGCCCAGAGGACCATTGCCTGGCAATTAAGGCACTGTAAGTAGTATCTTGGCATGAAGTCAAGTGCACTACACTTCCTGGTCTTCTAGAGAGAGATTGATACTCTCAGAACAGTGCTTCCTGACCTCTGGCTGCTAGAGATGGGGAGGAGGTTATGATGGTCCAGGACCTCCTTTGAGCTACAGGAGATACTTTAGGCAATCACAGTTGCAGAGTATAGAATCATGGCCTGTGGCATGTGGCTACCACCCCCACACACACACACACACTTTTCCTCCATGCAAATTCCCAGCATTTCCTCTCATGGACTCCATTCTTCCCACCCAGAACCAGACCCCAGGACCCTCGTGCATCTCAGCTGGAAAGGAACTGGATTATGTGCTAACTCTATAGCAGCCTATGTATATAATGAAGAGATAAAACAAGAGTCACAATTCATCTGCCCTTCTGTGATTGTCCAGATCTTAATTACATTTCCTCACAAGCTAGGACTGTGCAGCAGGCGTGGAGATGAGAGAGACCCCCACCTAGCAACCCACGCTGATGAATGCTGGGGCTGCAGGAGAGGGACAGAACAGCTACCCAGATCCCTGAGGCTGGAGTCCGGAGGTATGAAAGGGGACATTTTGACAGATACAAAGAACAACCAAGCCTTAACATGGAGCCCCAGGGAAGAAGAAAGTTGAGCTTTGTCCTTGATGGATTGTTGTCCATGTCCAAGAAGTAAACAGAGATGGAGGCATAACACAAGTCTACAAGAGCAATGGGGACACTGGCAAAGTGTCCATCAGTACCCAGACCTAACGAGTGTCTCTAGCAAGCACCAGGGTGATCAGAGGTTCTTCAGGCTTTTAGATGCCTGGGATGACAACCTACCTGTCTGTACTGGCTGGTTTTGTGTGTCAACTTGACACAGCTGGAGTTATCACAGAGAAAGGAGCTTCAGTTGAGGAAATGCCTCCATGAGATCCAGCTATAAAGCATTTTCTCAATTAGTGATCAAGTGGGGAGGGCCCCTTGTGGGTGGTGCCATCCCTGGGCTGGTAGTCTTGGGTTCTATAAGAAAACAAGCTAAGCAAGCCAGTAACAGCCCTCCGTCAGCTCCTGCTTCCTGACCTGCTTGAGTTCCAGTCCTGACTTCCTTTGGTGATGAACAGCAGTATGGAAGTGTAAGCTGAATAAACCCTTTCCTCCCCAACTTGGTTCTTGGTCATGATGTTTTGTCCAGGAATAGAAACCCTGACTAAGACACTGTCCAATATATCCTTAAGCACTACAACTAGGCGTTCACTCAGACAGTCACGCAATCCTTACCCTTTCCAGATTAAGACTACTCAAATAACCTGAACTCTTAAATCTCTGGCTCGTTGGCATGATCTTACATGATCACACATAGATACTCTCCCTCCAGCTGTGGGTAGATTTGATCTCTGTTGCACACAACTGTTGTGTCTGGGATTCCACAGGACCCCCAGGAGAGCTCTAAGAACTGCTAGACCTGATGCAGTGAAACAGGAGTCTTTTATTTATTAATTAATTAATTACTAATTAATTAAGTCAGAATCAGATCACAAACCTTCTCACTATACAGGACAGGAGTGTGGCCAGGCACCAAGAAATCTTGGCATTTTTATACAGCATAGTCAGGGATTCTTTGGATTTTAGGGTGATGGGGAAAGCAACAAAGGAAAACGTCTAACAAACAGATATCATTTGTTCAGGCTGCCAGGCAGAATCCCACAACTGGGAGGAGGAACTCTTCTGCTCTGGGGAGTGGCTTTATGGTGCTATCAGGAACTAGAATGTTTTTAGGACTAGTCACAGCTGCCTGTGACCCATGATCACCCTCCTTTCATGAAACTCAGACCCTAATCTCTCCCAAGGATGTTTCGTCTTCCTTCTTTCCCAAGGACAAGTGCCAGCTGCGCCTGGGAAGTGTTTAGCCATTATCAGTGAGATTGTCAGCCTCAGTGACACGGAGGTGAAAGAGGTTGTCATTTGTCTATACTCAAGCCAGCATCTGTTGTCCTCCAGAAGGCAGGGTGGTTCGTTAAGGGGTACCTCTATGAAATCAGGGATAGTGGTATTCCAGGACCAGATAGGGTCCTCTCTGAGTGGCCAGGGAGGGGAAGGAAGCCTCCTGCTGCAGGAAGCGGGAGGGGGGAACTTCTTCGAAAAAGCACAAAGGCAAGCTGCCTGCCTGCACACTTCACTGTAGCCAGCTTTGTGTTGACTGGTGCCACACCAAGAAGCCTGTCTACCTCCCTCACCTAGTCAACAGACTCCTCTTCCTACATCTAACTCAACCATCAAGGAGGCGACAGCAGTGCCAGCATTTTCTCATCTGTACTGTTTGTCTGCATGTGGATGGGTTGGATAAGCATCACGTCATCCACCTGGAAGCTCAGGCTTTCTGAGCATTAGCCAGCAAAACATTCGGAACACTTCAGCAGAATGTTATGGCAAAAATGGAGTATGACTTAATGGTATGGCACATGCCTTTAACCCCCGCACTCAGAAGGAAGAGACCAGAAGATCCATGTGAGTTCCAGACAAGCCTGGTTTACAAAAAGACTTCTAGCCCATTCAGGGATTCATAATAAGGAGGGGAGGAGAAGAGGAAGGGGAGAGAAAGAGGGCATGAAGGAAAAGGAGGAGGAGGAGGAGGAGGAGGAGGAGGAGGAGGAGGAGGAGGAGGAGGAGGAGGAGAGAGAGAGAGAGAGAGAGAGAGAGAGAGAGAGAGAGAGAGAGAGAGAGAGAATGCAAACTTCCATAAAGGAATAATTATTTCTACTTGTGTTCCCTGGGATTTCTACCTCAACACATATTCTTTGTGCAACAGCCAGAACTTCACAGGACACAGCCCACTATCTATACAGCTACCAGGTCCCAAACATTAATGAGTAAATGCCCCACAGCCAATTCAAGTTCTGGTTTCAGGTAAATCCACTGAGAAAATAAGCAAAGAGTACAGAGTTAGCCCACACTCTTCATCTCCACAAGTGCTGGTACATGTTTTGTTTAACAGAAATATCTGAGTGCTTTATGAGCCTTCCTCTACTTACTGCCATCACCTTTGCGTCAAGAAACAGGCAAGAGCTCTCCAGCCCTTCCTCAATTACAAGTCCTGACATAAGGGTGGTGTCCCCAGTCTTGAACTTCCAACCTTTCTGACCCTCCCTTATCTTGAGGACAGGGCATATTGACCAGCCCGTGGGCCAATGTTCAAACATGTGGAATGAACTAATAGAAGAGGGAGACCAAGATCTACGTGTTGTTAGCAACAAAAGAGTCTCCAAATTTGGAAGATAGACACTAAAAATACATAGAGAAGGCAGAATTCCTGCACCCCAGAATAAAACTTTATCTAAAAGTACTGTCTTCCCAGACATGGGTAAAGGCAGGGTCATTCCTGTGGATCTTTATCCAACAAGAGTTCAAGACTCAACATAGGCTGAGTACAGGGTGTGTAGATACAGGGAAGATGCTCACCACCATCCAAAGACAGAGCCTCAGAGAAACCAGACCTGCTAACCCTGGATGTCACACTTCCAGCCTCCAGGATTGTGGGAACAGACGGTGTGTTGTGGGTCGTCCCACTGTGGTTTGCTATCATGGCAATGCTTTCAAGCTCATGCTTAGGTAGACTAGAAGATGAACAGAAGAGCTTTAAAGAAACATTGTCTTCTTTAAGGAGAATTCTGGGTAAGTTATAATGTGGGATCAAGAGCCACAGGCTAGCCCACAAGGTCCTGATAAACTATTCTCTGTCATGAAGAGCAATGCTGGCAGTAAAGGCCTTTTCGGACAAACGGGATTCTTTCAGGTCTGAGAGTCACATTCTCATCCCAATGGTGGGTATGAGTCTGCAAGTCTATGTCACAAGATCTCCCATCTAAACAGCAGAACTCAGTGAAGTTTATCAAGAGCTCCAGAAACTACTCTGCCTCCCCATAAGCAACCACGGTGACCCATGGAAATGGTGAGGGCATTTTGAGCCATAAAATTGCATGTGTTTCCTAAAAACACTTGCAAGGTTTAAGAAAGTGAGCTAGGTGCGTGAGGTTGCCTGGGTGAAAGGAAAGACAATCGGTTCTGAAGGAGCAGCATCAGTGCTCAGAGGTACACTGCTTCAGAGTGGTACCTAGGAAAAAGATGGCTGACTTGGCAGATCCATCAAGGAAACTTGATGCCATCACATCCTAGTCAAAGAATCAAGAAAACAAATAATATCAAATGATGGTTAGTATATGGGTCAAAAGGAATCCCAGAGTCCCGGGCGGTTATAAACTAGCACAGCTACTATGGAAATCAATGCAGATAGTCCTCAAGAAAACTAAAAATAGACCTATCATATGGCCCAGCTATGGCACTCCTTTGGGACTCTGAGTTAAGGTATCACAGAGGTATCTACACATCAGTGTTCATTGCAGCATTGCTCCCAATGACTAAGTCTTATAAACAACATAGATTTCCCAAAACAGAAGAAAAAAATAAAGAAAACTTGATTGGATTTCTCAGCCATCTAGAAGAGTGAAGTTGTCTGTAGGAAAATGGATATTACTGGAGATGATCACACTCTGAGATTTCAGCATCAGAAAGACAAGTATCACATACCTTCTTCCACTGTGGGTCATAGGTTTAATAGACACATAAAGCCATATATGTTGTGGATTTCATCTAATGCTGCTTATATTATGTTAATTTTGTTCCCTAAAATTGCACAAGAATCTGCACTTCCTCACATAAGATGCTGAGGGACACTGACCCCAGTTAGTTTTGATTGGTGAGTAAAAGTGCCGGCGGCCAATGACTGGATAGGGAAACAGAGGCAGGACTTTAGAATTCCTAGGCAAGAGACTGAGGAAGGAGCAGGAAGAGAGAGAGCTGCCATGCTGGGAAAGGAATAGAGGCCATGCCTAAGACTGGCCAGACAGAGAACACAGCCATCATGTAGGTGCTGGGGAACTCGGCCGAGAGGGCGACAGGTCTGGGTCTAGGGCAGCCAAGATGGAATACAGGTTTTAGTAAATATCAGCAGGGAGTGTGTCAGCCATGTAGAGGTCTGGAAGTGACCCAGCCATTGAGCTGTTTAAAGCATATTAAAATATAAGGCTGTGTGTGTGTGTGTGTGTGTGTGTGTGTGTGTGTGTGTGTGTGTGTCTTTCACTCAAGCACCTAGAGCACATATATCTGCAGCTGACATGAAAGCAGGAGAGGAAGTCTGTAGGGAACAAGGTACTAGAGAGAAAGGAGTAGTGTGGTATGGAGGGAAGGCTGAAAGTACAGTATACCCTTGCATGGAAATGGCCTTACATAACCCCATTTAAAAAAGAGAGAGAGAGAGAGAGAGATCCAATTATTCAAATCTGTTATTAGGATTAAAACGTGACACTTAAGTGGGCATCATGGCAGAGGAAGGGCAGGAAGGGCAGAGCTTACATTCTCATGATGCTGGAAACTGGGAATTTAGAGTCCTAGTAGTAACTTATTCTGCAGCATCAATTTTCTTTTTATTATTATTATTATTACTATTATTATTATT
>NC_034603.1:26318048-26321204 GCF_900095145.1 Mus pahari | reverse complement strand
GTTGATGGGTTTCTGTATATTAAATCATCCCTGCATCCCTGAGATGAAGCCTACTTGGTCGTGATGGATGATTGTTTTGATGTGTTCTTGGATTTGGTTTGTGAGGATTTTATTGAGTATTTTTGCGTCGATATTCATAAGGGAAATTGGTCTGAAATTCTCTTTCCTTATTTTCAACAGCTTTAGTTAAACTGAAGAACTTGGGCTCACTACAGAGCTTCACCTCAATGCTATTTGAGGACCTGTAGCTGTGTCAGCAGCGGGCTGCCCTCTATAATGATCTAGTTAAAGAGTAAATGCTGGAGATTATCACATGACACATGACTACAACAGCCTCAGGGGTTTCCGGACACATTCTTATTACCCTGTCGGAATTGAAGATGAAGTCTGAGGCTTTTGAGATTCTTTGCATATTACCTCCCTGAACCTGTTTTATGGTGGGCACTTAGCTTTGGTGGGACTAGTATCAACTTTTGTTATGTACTAAAGCAATTTCATGCACATCTAGTGGAGACCTCTGACCGAATTGGCAGGTCTCTATATGGAAGGACTTAAGTGAGTTTCTGAATGTTTAGAAAAGGCAAAGTCCCATTGTTTAAATTGCTGGTATCATCAGGCACAAGGAACCTCGTGAATGTATAAAGAGAGCCAGGAGACAGATGGTGTTCTGTCATAAGGAAATGGGTAACAAAGTCAGATGACATCATCCACTTGATAAGGAGATGTTATGTTTTCTTGTAGTTCTGATTAATGTCAGTGTTCAAAAAGTCCCAAAGACATTCCTGGACAGAGGCTTCTCGAAGAATAAGGGGTAGAGTTAGTATGAAAGATGACAGTGGTCACTTGTGTTGCTTGGAACATTTCGCCATTTAAGGTTTTGCCATCTGGAAGGGCAAATGGGGCAGGGAAGCATATTGGCCCACTGAGAAGAAATAGAGGCTGCAGCTGGAGAGTATGGGTTCTAACAATGAAGTTGTTTCTTTTTATATTTAAAAAAAAAATAGGTCTAGAAAGATGATTCGTGAGATAAAAGTGCCTGTCACCCAAGACTGACAACTTGAGTTTGATCCCCAGAACCTATACGAAAAAGCCAGATATGGTGACATACATCAACAATTTCATCCAAAGGCAAGATGGGAGTCAGGAGACAGGAGAGTCGCCCAGAAACTCATAGCCAGCTAAAGGAGTACTCAACATAGCATCAAAAACAAGGGAGAGCCTGACTCAACATGGTGGAAAGGGAGAACCAACCTTCAAAAATTTCCCTCTGACCTCACCTTAGTCAGTGTTCTATTGCTATGAAGAGACACCACAACCAAGGCAAATTTGTAAAGTAAGCATTTAATTGGGGCTTGCTTACAGTTTTCAGTCCATAATGACTTTGGCAAGAAAAATAGTAGCAAGCAGGAAGACAGGATGCTGAAGAAGTCGTTTAGAGTTCTGTATTTAAATCCACAGGCAGCAGGAGGAAGGAGACACTAGGCCTGGCTTGGGCTTTTGAAACCTCAAAGCCCAACCCCAGTGACACATATCCTGCAAGAAGGCCACTTTTTCTAATCCTTCTCAAATAGTGCCACTCTCTGATGACTAAGTATTAAATAGAGGAACCTGTGGAAGCCATTCTTATTGAAACCATCATAGAACTCTATACAAGCATCATGGCACACACATGCTCACATGAACATACACAGATAGTGCAAGATATATAGCATCTTCAGTATATACAGAGATATTTTATAATCATAAATTCTGAAAAGGCTGCTTCTCCTAAATACACATATTTAGTGGTGTTTCAGAATTATTGGAAATTCTGCCCTATTCCAATCCAAAGTTGATTGGATTTTTTTTCCTATGAAACAGGTCACAAACTCAAACAGTGACTTTTTAATTCAAGAATTCTAATAGAGTTTAGTCAACAATTGACCATCTTGATAGTCCCATGCTTATGAATGATGCCAGGAAATATTTAAAGTCTCCTTGGTATAATTACTTACATTTCTAAAGGAGTGGGAAACTTGATGTCTACAAAGAAAACACCACATTCATAACATACAGTAGTCTCAACTCGAGGTGGTGTGTTTCAGGCAGAGTTTGTTAGCATCACGTGACATGGCAGCAGGAGCAGAGCACCTATGTGTCCAGAAACAAGGTGACAGTGAAGATGTGGAATACCACATGGGTACGTGCTCCTACACACAGCCTAGACTCAGGGCATTTTATGTTTTGAATTAGTTTTTGGTCATTGTATGATGTGGAGTCTGTACTGTTGCCAATGTGTTAGTTGGTTAGTTGGTTGGTTGGTTGGTTGGTTGGTTGGTTGGTTTTACAACCCTCACATTGGGGTCATGATTGACAGCTTAAGAAGCTATGGTTTAGATTAATTTCCAATCTTCCAGCAAGAATTCATATCATGAGCAGTCCAATTAAAACCTACTTTCCCCCATTCTCAAGGTAGAAAGGATGACAAAGACTATCTACCATAAAACCCAGCTTTGGTTTACCAAAAATGGCATGATTAATAGGCAAGGCACTCTGAACAGAGGCTCACTGTGGTGGAAAAAATAACCACAAGGTCTGGGTTGTATAGACTGGAGCTGTTCCTGACCTATACTTGAAATCGCTCATGTACCTAAAAACACAGCTCAGGAATGAAGGCCTTGAACTAAACTGTCCCAAATTAAAAACCAGAATGTGTATGTTGAGGGATAAAAAGCTTAAGTTACACAAACTGCATAATTGACATCCTGAGAAAGTGGGATTCAAGATAGTTACATGTATGTTAAAATCCTGGCCCACAAAAGAATGGAAGTGAAGAAGGACTCCACAGACATATAGCTATTGCTCCTAACAACCCTTGTTCCCTGTCATCACAGCCCATTGCTTAGGACAGTTCTCAGCACTCTGTCCTAAAATTCCCCTAGAAGTAGGAAGGCTTCCCCTGAGAGCTAGAGAGCTTATGGACCTGGAGTGAACATGAAGGCACCATATGGTGATCCTTGGATAAAAGTGGTACCCTCAGAGCTGCAGTAGAAGCTTGCATTCCTCAGAACAATGGTATTTACTGCAAGAGCAGCCCCACCTGTCTCTTTGGCATCCGCATTTCTGCGTGCTACCTTGCAGTCCCAAGATGTAGCAGAACAACTCACTAGATCCAGT
>NC_034603.1:26306986-26318037 GCF_900095145.1 Mus pahari | reverse complement strand
ACAGATAAACCCTGTCTCAAAAAAAAAAAAAGAGAGAGAGAGAAAAAAACAAACAAAAAAATGATAAAATGTACAAATATTTTTAAATGCCTCTAACATATAAACCCCTAACTTATACAGGCTGTAAATTAGCAACCCACTTCTCTTTTCCTTCATTTTTTTTTCAAGTAAAAATAACAAATAGAAAGTAGTCCATGGTATGGAGGCATATGCCTGCCTAAGCATAGCGAATAGTGACAGTCTTCGGTTGGGCCTATGTGCTTCACCAGAAAGAGCATATCTCAGGTTTCTAGTGCTTATAGCTGTGGCCCTAACCCTTCAGCTATATATGTGCGTGTGATCTTCAAGCCTTTATTATCCATTACCTAGCGTAATTAAGATCTCAACCATCTTAGTCTCTCCAAAGCCCTGGCCGGATTACATCTCCTGACATTTGAGATAGGGTTGACATTCAGAAGGCCTGTCTATTTAGTCCCTTTTCCAAAAGAGAAAATAGTGACTGATCATAGTAAATCAAACCTCATAAAATAAAATAAATAAAATAAATTTATTCTTTAATTATGTTCATTTAATTGAAGAATAAATTTATTAGAAACTAAAGTTTAAAATGGATACATAATGCTACACTTTCCAAAGTTCAAAGTTTTAACATATTAATCAAAACTTTCTAGTAAGTTATTAATCTAGGCTTGATAAAGCACTGATGACTATTTTCATAGTCACAAACTTAGAATTTTGAATTTTCTTTGAATGTCTTCCAAATATAAACTTAAAAATGCTTCTTTTATGCTAAAAAAAAAAAACCTCTGTTCAGTCTACACACACACACACACACACACATCCGGTCCTACATTTTAAACTCAGAATCACCTTTTGGATCCGCAAGCTTTGGCTGTGTCTCAAAGGCATGGGTCTACTGCTTTTTCTACAATATAGATTTCAGTACAAATCACAGACATTGGTAATACTAATATATCTGAAACTTTTATCTCTTTTTGTAAATGTTTTTAAAAATTCATGTAAGCTTTAGGAGATTGCAACTTGGATCCACCTGTCACAGGTCCAATGGACTCAAAATAAATACTCCTGCCAATCGGCAGCCTAAGCTTCCCCACATACTGCTTGCACCTGAGGGGGAGTTCCAAATGTAAAATTCTCCCTCCAGATCCTAAACTTCAACTTCTGTCCCTAGTCTATATCTGTCCCAGCAGATTTCCACTCAACTGACAGACACGATCAGGAATCGTTTGCAGACTACAAATGGCTCCAAAATCAGAGAGCCCTAAACTTTCCGAAAGCTGATAAAAGCCAGTCCTATCTATGTGATTGATTCCTGTCTCTCCATCTGGGTCAATAAACCAGATGTTTCTGATGAATCCCCACCCATCCCCCACTGTCCATTATGTAAATCCCCTCCTGGCCTTTGACCAATATCCCATCTTTCCTGAAGCTTGAAACAACCCCTGAGAAACTGAGAAGCAGTTACGGAAGAGACTGCGTTATCTTTTATCCTCAACAAAAGGCTGGAATGTTAGGTCCGAAGGAAACTGGTTCCCCTCTACCAGAATGTTATTATATGGCTTTAGAAATATGAACAAGCCATCCACCACGAGGCAAAGGTTTGACTCAGAAAACAACTCAAGGGGAGGAATGTGATAGGTTAACATTACATTAGGTTTTAATTACTATGCGTAAGTGGTGTGTGTGTGTGTGTGTGTGTGTGTGTGTGTGTGTGTGTGTTTAAGTATATATACACATACTTATATACATATATATATGCATATATATAGAAGCATATATATATGTTTCTAACATGTAATCCCCTAACTTGTACAAGCTATACCTTAGCAGCCCACATTCCTTTTTTTCCCAGAAATTGAAGATTATTCTTAAATTGACTGATCTTATAAAATTTGCCATTCTTGAATGATAATAATAGATCATAAGACTAACTGATATTTCCGCTTTTGTAATCAGACTTGCTTACTCTGCTCAAAAAGATAACTGCAAGATCCAAAATTATAACTTTATGGGGTTTGCCTTTATAAGCCCTTGGCTATATGGCTAGGTGCTGTATCTTGGGAGCAACTCTCAGGTGCAGACGTGGTGCCAGGTCCCTGGTATGAGGACCTCAATAAAAATCCTCCTCATGGTCATAGTGAATCACTGAATGATTCATCACAAACACGCACCGAGAGACCATCCTGGGACACACAGTGAGTTTTAAGCCAGCCAGGGCTGCATCTCACACACACACACACACACACACACACACACACACACACCAATAGAATATTTTAAAACATAGCATCAAAATGTCACAGGAAGAGCTGAAACAACAGAAGAGCAGAGCATGTCCTCCAAAAATGCCCGCTGTGGGCTCAGAGGGTAACAGAGATGCCCACAAGCATTTGTGTTGGAGCCTTTAATCCAGTGGAGGGGGCATCCATGCCCATGCCTACACTAAAATAGGATAGCAACTTTATTCTAGCTTCTGCCTGGAAAGGACACTAGCAATCCTTAGACTGAACAGTAAGGATACCCATTCACCAGCTCGGTACACTTTCAAATTACTCCTGACAGTCCAGGTTCATATCTGTCCAGGAGGCTCACTGCCAGTGACTGGATGTGAGCCCAGGCCCATAAAAACAAGATTGCAATCAGCAAATTCTGAAAGGAGCAAATGGCATGTGTAATGAGAGCAGAGATGGATCAACCACATGAACTTCCAGGTCCAGAGTGAGCTGAAAGTTTATTTTAAGACGTAAAAGCAAGTTTAGAAAAGTTGACAAAGAAGATAACTGTTATAAATGATCTAATCAGGTAATTATCCTTGACCCTTTACTTGTGGAAAGCCTTTTGGGGTACTGCTTGCAGGAGTCTGACATTGGCTAAGGACAAAGAAATGGACTTCAGGCAGGAATCTGATATTAGGGCATAATAAGGAAGTAAGTTCCGGCAAGAATCTAACTTTAGACTGTAATAGAGAAATAGGATAAGGCAGGAATTTTAGTCTCAGGATGGAACAGAAGAGCTAGGCTTCAGGCAAGATTTGGGGCTTGGACAAGGAAGTCGGCTCCAGTATTTGAGTCATTATGACAAGCCCTTTTAAACAACTGTCATGGCAGCACAGCACATACAATTCCATGCTGCTTTGTTAGTTCCTTATTGTGCTGCTTGCCTAAAACACTTGCATGTAATTAAAATGGTATAAAAAGTGGATTGGAAAATAAAAATTTGCCTTCAGTCTCAGAATGGACTCGGGTAATGCAACAATGTTGTCTAACTGTCTGTTTTCTTTTTAATCTTCACTCCCGCACTGGAGAACCTGTTGACTGACTGAGCAGGCTTGGTCATTTACTGAAACTTAAACTCTCTTTTCTGGCTGTTTCCCAATCATTTGAAATCTACTTCATATACTTCCATGTCCTGGTTCCCAACGGTGTTCCACTACACACTGAGGCATCTCACCCCATCCTTCTCCTGGGTGCAGAGTGTAATTCCATTGCAAGGCAGAGGCATCTTCTAGGCAAACAAGCAGGTGTTCTGTTCATTTACACTTGACCTAAAGCTGCCACTATAGGTCTCCTACATTATTACATAAATAAATTTGACTGAACCAAAGGCATATTCTTTTATTTGTACGGACTTTATAAAACTTGTTTTTAGGTCAGCGTACTAGGTGATGGGCTTCATCGTGTCACCTTTACCTCTTATATAACATTATACTTTGCTCTCCTTCTTTTCCCTCTCCCAGTGCCCCCTCTGTGACCTCTCACTCTGCCCCCATCCCCCAGTCACTTTCTTCCCAGTTAGTCTCCTCACCTGATTCCCTACGACAGGATGTATCTCATTGCCATGTCTAGGTACCATTTTCTACGATCTCTTTCTTCCCTCTCCCGGTCCCTCTTCTAATGACCAACACACTCACAACATACATAAAAACATGCTCATGCACACAGGCATGATGTTAAATTCGTGTTTGACGCAGAAAAATCTTCCAGCTGTAACAATGTTCCTGCAGATGGTCTTGCCTAATGGCTGAATAAAAATTCCACTGGGCGTAGGTACCTCCTTCTCATTCGCTGCTCACCTCTTTATGGTTATATGAGCAGTTTCTATCTCATGGCTGTTGTGACGAGAACGTGGATAAACACAGGCGTGCACATGTCTCTGAAGTAAATGGGCTTGGTGTCTTTAGGGTCGGTATGCAGGCTTGGAGGAGCTGGCTCACATGGCAACACCATTTTCAGTTCTCAGAGGACATCTGTGTTGATTTCCCTAATCTCTTGGTTAGTTTCCATTCCTATCAACAGAGAGCGGGTGTGGTTCTTTCTGTGCATCCTCACCAGCATCTGTTGGCTCTGGAATGGCCCTTCTGACTGGGGGGAGAGGACACCTCAAAGCAACATGATTTTTTCATTTTCCTAATGGCTAAGGATGTTGAGACCTTTTACAAGTATTTATTTATTGACCATTTCTATTTCTTATTCTAGAACTATTGTATTGCTAGCTCAGCTTTTGATTGAATAGGTTTCTGGTTTTTGCGTTGTTTTTTTGTTTTTTTGGGTTTTTTTGTTTTTGTTTTTGTTTTTTTTTACATTTTCTTTTTTAACTTTAAACACTTTATTTTTAAATTTTTTTATTTTTTACATAATTTTTATTAGATATTTTCTTTATTTACATTTCAAATGTTATCCCCATTCCTTGTTTCCCCTCCGAAAATCCCCTATCCCCTCCCTGCTCCCCAACCCACCCACTCCCATTCCTGGCCCTGGCATTCCCCTATACTGGGGCACAGAACCTTCACAGGACCTAGGGCCTCTCCTCCCATTGATGACCACTATCGGATACATAGCTGGCAAAGCTCTTCCAATCCTGCAGCTGTCCCTTCACTCTGGTGATTGATTGCCATGCTGTGTTATGTCACCCCAATTTCTAAGTCTTGGGGTTCTTTTCTGTGCTGTTAGAGGTCTTTGTTTGTTTGTTTGTTTATGGGGGGGGGGGTTCCAGAAACTCTGCCTATGTCACTATCTTGAAAGTTTTTCTCTAGAAGTTTCAAAGTTTCAGGTTTTTATCTTAAGGTTTTTTGAATTTTTGTTTTATTTTGTTTTATTCTGTTTTGTTTGCTTGCTTGCTTGCTTGCTTGGGGGGGGGCAGGTGTAAAGTCAGAGGTCAGAGATATGGATCTAGTTTCATTCATCTACATATATGTGGTAGTCTAAATGAAAATGCCCCCCATAGGCTCACAGATTTGGATACTTGGTCCCCAGGATGTGGCACTATTAGAGATAACTTTGGTGAAGTGGGTGTGGCCTTAGTAAAGGGCATGTGTCACTGAGAGAGGAATTTGCGGTTTCAGAAGCCCAAGCCAGGCCCAGTAGCTTTCTCTTTTTTTCTGCTGCCTACAGATTCAGATATAGAACTCTAAGCTACTCTCCAGCACCATGTCTGCCTGTGTCCCTCCATGCTTCCTGCCATGATGATAATGGACTAAACCTTGTCATGGTGAATTGACTAAGACACCATGGATACCCATTGTCTTAGTCAGGGTTTCTATTCCTGGACAAACATTATGACCAAGAAGCAAGTTGGGGAGAAAAGGGTTTATTCGGCTTACATTTCCATACTGCTGTTGATCATCCAAGGATGCAGGACTGGAACTCAAGCAGGTCAGAAAGCAGGAGCTGATGCAGAAGCCATGGAGGGATATTCTTTACTGGCTTGCCTTCACTGGCTTGCTCAGTCCACTCTCTTATAGAACCCAAGACTGCCAGCCCAGAGATGGCACCACCCACAAGGGGCCCTCCCCACTTGATCACTAATTGAGAAAATGCCTTACAGCTGGATCTCATGGGGGCACTTCCCCAACTGAAGCTCCTTTCTCTGTNATAACTCCAGCTGTGTCAAGTTGACACAAAGCTATCCAGTACACCCATGTTCCCTAGAAGCGTTTGTCAAAGAGTCTGTCTTTCCTTAACAAGCAAGTCAGCTTTTGACAACTGCATTAAAAAAAAAAGAGAGAGAGAGAGAGAGAGAAAGGATGTGGTTTCAACTGTTTGGGTATACTCCGGGGCCCTCTATTCCGTCCCGTTGGTCAGCATGTGTTTTGTGGAAGTACCATGTTGACTTTGTTACTATGGAGATTGGATATCCTGTTATCCAATACTGATCCTTTGCTCCGGATGCTGTGGCTGTTCGGGGTCCTTTATGCCTCCATATCAATGTTGGGACTCATTTTAAGTTCTGAGAAAAGTGTTGTTGAGATTTTGAGGGGGGTTCCATTGAGTCTATAGATTGTATTTAGTAATCTAGAGCTCCTCAGAATATCAGTTCTGCCCTCCCATACAAGGATGGGCTTTTCAGCCATGTAGCTGACTTCAGCTCAGCCATATTGGTATAAGCTAGTGGACCTCAACCAGTAGGTTGAAGCCCCTCTGGAAGCTACTTATCAGATATTTATATTATGATTCATAACAGCAGCAAAATTCTATAAAGTAGCAACTAAGTAACTTTATGGTGGGGTCAGCACAACATGAGGAACTGTATTCAAGGGTCACGGTATTGGGAAGGGTGGGAACCACGGGTGTAAGGAATCCTCACTTGGGTGCTGAAAGCAACCCCAATAAACTCACTGGCTCACCGAAGCTGATTTGTGTGGAACCATTTATTTCATGCAGCTGGTTTCTCTCTAGGGTGAGGGAACTCCCTAGACAAGAATTGTTCATATTTCCCCAGGAAAAGCCAGACAACGCTTGACTGCTGCAAACAGCCCGGACTGAACATGGGAATGAAGATTTCTCTCCGATTCTTATTCTTTTGCACGATGGGCACATCTAATATACAGCACAGCACCTGTCACTGATAACCCCACAGGAACACCTGAAAAAAATCTGTTGAAGAGACAATCCATGCTAAATGTTTTCACCAGAATTTAGCAATAAGATCTGCAGTAAGAAAAAAAAAATGGATTCAAACAGAATCTCGTTTTCATATTGTGACTTGAGACACTTTTTACTCTTTCTTTGAGAAGTATAATGACTGTGAGTGTTTGGTGTGAGTATATATGTCGGGCAAAACCAATGATACTTTTAATCACTAGCTTGCAGTAAAGTGATTAAGCCTTTGTTGAATAGATTAAAGTCTATATTGAATGGAAGGCATTTTGCCCGTGGTTAAGATGAGTGGATCTGGGATCGAGGAGACGTCTCGGGGTAAAAGCACTTGCTGCACAAGGATGGGGATCTGAGACCTCCGAACTACACGGACATGTGTGGCACACATGTGCCTGCTCTCTCTCTCTCTCTCTCTCTCTCTCTCTCTCTCTCTCTCTCTCTCTCTCTCTCTCTCTCTCTCTCTCTCTCTCTCTCTCTCTCTCTCTCACACACACACACACACACACACACTGGATTAAAGGCTCTCACGCAAATGCTTGTAGGCATCTCTGTCACCCTCTGAAGCCACAGCAGGCGTGTTCAGTGAGGACCTTCTGCTTCGTTCTTGCTCAGTGACTACCTCTACAGTGATCATTTTAACAATGCCTGTGAGCCACCCTTGCTCCTAAATTGAGGAGCAGCACACTCATTGCCTCACCCAGGTAGACTCGGGTGGGACCGTTTCTTTGGTCTGCATCAGCACACTTTCTAGATGAACAGACACTTGTCTGCGTCTCTTCAGGAAAAGTCAGGTAACACATCCCCAGTGGCTCCTCCCGGTATTTTCCAAGAAGTCCATCTCGGGGTATATGTGTGAGCTCTCAGAAAGCACCATGCAGTCATGACAGCGGATCTGCATATTCTATTTTATATGAGCACATTGGCACTTCATTCTGAAGGAAGTCGTCTACACAATCTGGAGTCACCTGAGAAAGAAGAACCTCAATTGAAAAAAATACCTCCCTCAGATTCACCTGAAGGCAAGTCTGTGGTGTGGTTCCTTTCATATATGATTTGTATGGGAGGGGCTAGTCACAGACTGGCCCTCTAGTTCACTCAGGGGACAGCGTGCCCAGCAGGTGGTCCCAGGTTGCTTACAGAAGCAGGCAGAGCCATCTGTGAGGAGCAAGCCAGGAAGTAGCACTCCTGCCTGAGTCTGGCTTCAGGACTTGCTCTGCTGTAACTCCTGCCTGAGTTCCCTTAATAATAGGCTCTCATCTGTAAAAGGAATGAACCCTTTTCTCCACGTGTTACTTCTGATGTTCATCACAGCAACTGAAAGCAAATGAGAGCAATGGCCAGATGACTATATGGTCCTTCCTCTTGTGGTAATGGTTTTATCCTTAGGTTGTCAGAGCCAAAGATGTGTCTGGCATCTAGAGAGAAAAGACCAGGGATCCTGCTCAAGTCCTCTAACTTGACACTGGACAGTGGGCACCTCAGGGATGCATCTGGCCTTCAGTGTCGATGGCACAAGGTTGGGCCCTCCAACCGAAGGCAGAGTGTCTACAAGAAAATCAAGGGTATCTTAGATGGTTATTCACTGAGCTGAATATGAAATAACATGTAAACGACATCCATGGTGTCCAGAAATACTTTACACCTTGACAGGTGGCATTCAAACCCACTGAAGAGCTAGCATGGTGAAGCACATCTGTAATCCCAGCACTCGGGAAGTAACGCCAGGAGGACCAAGGGTTCAAGGTCATCCTCTTGCTCTACACAGCCTGAGCTAAAAGAAGCCCTGTCTCACAAGTCCAAGAGAACCATGGTACTGGATATCTTGATTTCTTGTATGGAAAAATATGGCTTCAATGGTGACCAAAACAAACAAACAAACAAAAAAAAAAAAAAATTGGGGGAAAGGTGTTGGTATCAGGATCTCTGAAACCTGTTACATCACATAGGTGCGACCTGCACACCTGTTGCCAAGGCAACAGCCACCATATTCCCAGAATCTACTTGGTTCACCTCCCACCCTCCCACTTTACCTGTGACTACAACACCATCCATATATAAAGAAAGGCCCCCCTGATCTCTCTCTCTCTCTCTCTCTCTCTCTCTCTCTCTCTCTCTCTCCCCCTTCTCTTTCCACAGCCACCTTAACCACACACCCCCTCTCTCAATAAACCTCACGTGGAACTGTTTGGCGTGGTGTGGTCTTTCTGAAGCCGCCTGAAGAGCATAACAAAAGGGAAACCAACTGAACCACTGCACACAGTTCAACAGCTCCCCCTAGCGGCCTGACTCCCAAGGATTCTTCCACACAAACATAAGTACAGGGACAAACTGCATTTACAGGGTGGTGACAGCAGCTTAACTTACAGGCGGATGGAGGCAGGGCTTCAGAGAACTGTAAACTGAGATAGAAAACCATCACATCTCAAGAAAAAAAAAATTCTCCTATTGCCTTGTCCCTGCCCCACTCCACCCTGACACGCTGCTTTGCGACAGGCAAAGCGGGGGGGGGGGGGGGGGGCGGGGCGGGGCGGGGGGGGGGGGGGGGGGGGGGGGGGGGGGGGACGGGGCGGGGTTTGCAAGGGAGACTGAGATTGAGTCGAAGCCACTGCCAAGCAAGTCCAAGTCAGTCCTACATTGAAAAGTGGTCAGAGTTCGGGTATGTCTGATGGACTTCTTCTATTAGATGTTTCAGCCAATGTGATCGGACAGAAGGATTCGATGTCTAAGAAAGGCTAATTATACTAGGTATAATTATGAGTGTGTGTGTTGAAAACCATTTAATCCAAAAAGAAGGTATGAAGCAGGGGAAGAAAGAAGAGAAGAAGGGAAAGAGAAAGAGGAAGGAGAGAAGGGAGGAAGAAAAGGGCGGGGAGGGAGAAAGGGGAGAAGGAAGAAGGGATAAAGGAGATGCTTGACCTTGGCGCCTCCAACAGACCGAGAATCGCGCTCACCACCCCCTCCCACTTACTTTGCCTTTTGAAGCAAAGAGTTTGATTTGAGGCCATCAATACAGAGACGGAGACATATAAGGACAGTGGCTGGTGCTTCACAATACACGTGGGCATCTCAGAGAGTCCGGCATGTTGACTCGCCTTAACAATAGTTATACACATAGGATAGCATTACTCCCTTATACACTGTTTATAGGACTTAGACTGTTAAAGTCTGTTGGAACCCTGTTCTTAGCTAAGGAATGGCTCTCTAATAAATGATCTCTAAGGTTTATGGGCTGCCTTCTACATATTTATAGGCTGGTGATATAAAAACACAGGTCAACAACAGCATTGTTACTGTAGGTAGGTCACAAGGAAGTGAAGATGAATGCTTTCATGCGCATGGCCTACACATCGTCCGTGAGAGCCTCTTTTGTTTTCCCTGTTTTTCTATCCTGTCTCAGTTTCTCCTTCTGAGACACGGATCCCTTCATCTTAAGGGCTGATGGTAGTTGAAATCCCTTGTCCTGAGGTTTTTGTTCGATTTTTGTTTGATTTGCTTTTGTTTTATTGAGATGTGTGTGTGTGTGTGTGTGTGTGTGTGTGTGTGTGTGTCTGTGCCATTAATGTTTGTACTCACAGAGTCCAGAAGAAGAAACCAGATCTCCTGGCCCTGGGGTCATAGGCTCTTGTGAACCCCTGTATGTGTGTGCCAGCATCCTACTCCAGGCATCTACCAGAGCCGCAAGTGTTGCTAACTGCTGAGCCATCTCTCCAGCCCCCTGAGGCGCCTTCAGGCTTGAGAGAAATACGGATGTTGCTTATACAGGATTGAAAGTCTCCGTCTGCCTGGGCTAAAGAGGCACCGAAGGCCTGTTTTTAGGGAGCAAGGGATCAAAATAATTACATGAGAATTTGAGAAAGATTTCATTGGTGAGACATCAAATCATACAAACTGCAAAAAAAAAAAAAAAGCTTACAGCAGAATTTCATGTTTAATTCAAGATTAACATAAAAAATGAGACATTTTTCTCCTATAAAGACCTGCAGAGCCTGCCCAGGAGGGGTGTTCGCCTGGCGGCTGTCCGCAGGCTGATCCAGCGCCCAACACCTTGCCCCCCCCCCACCGAGGAGGGGTGTCCGCCTGGCATCCAGCGCCTTTCCTCACCCGAGGAGGGGAGTGCGCCCGAGAGCAGTACTAAGGCTTGGGGTCTACCCAGAA